>NC_056746.1:1309313358-1309540858 GCF_019279795.1 Protopterus annectens | reverse complement strand
TTTTTTTTTACATCTGTTAGTATGTATTTCATGCAGGAATCAGTTTAATGAGTTTGTGCCTAACTGATTTTATTTTGTATTCCCCATCTGTCTGTCCGTTTGTGTTTAATAATGTACAATTATTTTGGTGTTTTTAATGTATTTTCTTATCTGAATCTCTAAGGAGATGGCAGAGTTGAGGAGTGCTTGCATTTGACACTTTATGTAAATAGATATCCATTTTAATCTTAGAGGAGAAGAATACATCAAAATAAACATTTTTCTTTTCACGATTTTCCCCTTAAAACGTGTCAGCAAGCAATGGTGAGACCACATAAATGTATACAACAGTACATTTGTGGGCGACAGTGTCATGTTATGGTGTTCACAGCTATGGTTTTGACAAATGGGCAATAGCCTCATAAAGTCAGAAGCTTCCTATCCTTCCTAAGAAGTGCTTTCTTGGGGTACGGCTTCCTTCAGTCTTACCTGATTTTGATTGTACAGATTCATTTCCATAGTCTTACTACAGACATAGTTTTATTACAGCATATTAGTATTACAGTAAGTATTACAGTAAATGCTGATTACTGATATCATTAGTATAATGTTGTTAATAGTAGATAGATATTTTGGTACCCTGTGCCCCCCTCATCTCAAAGTTGATGGCTAAAAGTTGAGTAACATGAAAGAAAAAAGTTCTTCTTCCTATTAGTTGAGGACAAAAAATGCTCTTTGTAAACTGTAGCAAGCAGCTTGCTACAGATGTAACAAACAGCTTGCTGCAGTATAGTTACCACACGCAGACAGCTGAAGTGCTTCAGCCCTGACCACACATGAAGTATCTCCATTCAGTTCTGAATGATGGTACTCCACTACCACCCAATCAGCATCTGACGGTCATGCCTCCTGACATCTTGCATCTGGGGCATCTGCCTTCCATCCTAACTATGCCTTTGACTGCTGGATAGTGACATCACTACTAGTAGTACACCCATCACTGGTTACTGACATCACTGTTATTAGTATTATGTAAAAGGTGGTTAGTAATTGACACCACTAGTAGTAGTAGTGTTACACTAAATGCTGATTACTGACAGCAGTAATATAGTATTGCACTAAATACTTGTTACTGGTTTCACTAATAGTGGTATTACACTAAATGCTTATTACTGACATCACTATTAGCATTCAGTTAATTTTTTTGTTATTGACACAACTAATAGTAGTATTATACTATACTAAATGATGGGTGTTGACACCACTAATAATAGCAGTGTAATGAACTATGGTTATTGATACCACTTGTAATAGCAGTGCTGGTTACTGGCATCACTAGTAGTACACTAAATGCTACTGAGGTCAGTATGAGTAGTAGTATTACTTAACATATTGGTTACTGGAATCAGCAACAGAAGTATTACACTATATGAAAAAAACAATGGTTAGACCACAGCTGAAGATATAAAAATGGAATTCTCCACGCCAGGAAATAAATCACTTGCAGCTTCACAGTAGTGCCCTTTATAAAACCAAAAGTTGTGACTGAGATGTAGTAGTCAAAGTAGGAAACAATTCACTTGCAGTTTAACTCCAGTTGCCCCTTATTAAACAAAAGTAAGTGCTTTCGCGATCTAAATCAACTGATCACTTCTCCAGACTCATAAAAAACAGTTAAAACAATGATATTTAAAATATGTTTCAAGCAATGAAAACACATATACAACTATGACATAGACTAATTAAAGTTATATACATCATTATATCAATTTGCCTTGTATTCTGCATAAAATAAAATATGCATATAGCAAACACATTTATGTAGTAATCCATATTATTCAGTGTTTTAGTGGTCTAGATTTTAAAAAAGGTTTCAAGGAAACAGTGTTGTTCAATCCAGGAGACCTATCTGCCTGAAATTAATCTTAGTACTCTGGAGTACTCAAGACTAGGAACATTAAAAGAAATTATATGTTCGTGACAATGGATGTCACTTCACTATTAACAGTGATACCGAACAAATGGGGTATTGAGAAAATACGTGATATCCTGACCTGGAAACAAATCTTCCAGAGTACTAAGATTAATTTGATATGTGAGCTACTTGATATTGTCTTGGAAAATAATGTCTTTATATTTAATGACAAGTTTTACCTAAAGAAAGTTGGCGTAGCAGTGGGCATGGCTTGTGCAAACAGCTACACCAACTTAGTATTGGCTGCATGGAAGAAAGATCACGTACTAAGCACTAGCAATAAGCATGCTGGTAAAATTATATGGTACATACGTTTTGTAGATGACGTCTTCCTGTTGTGGGATGGTACTAGTGAAGAGCTGCAAGAGATGGTGGAGTATTTACATAGCACCACTGATTTTTTAAAATTTACCAGTCAACATTCTAGGGACTCTACTGAGTTCCTATATGTCGTGGTTAAGAAAACAGCCTTAGATGAACTTACAACAGGGATGTATAGAAAATCTACATGGAGAAATAACATTCTGCATAAGAATAGTATGCACCCAACATCTGTACACAAAAATGTAGTAAAAGGACAACATATTAGAATAAGCCGCTTACATAATACAGATGAAGGCTTTGTGGAGACAATGACTATACTAGAGAAAGACCTTTTAAATAGAGGCTATAGTAATAAAGACATAAATGAAAGCTCTAAATATACTATTGAAAATAGGGATGGGAGATGTAAACCGTTCTTTTCAAATACTATAGAAGAAGTCAAAAGCAAGGAAGGCCATGATTCTAAAGTTAGATTCCCCATAACTTATTCGAATGACATCAGAAGGTTCTGCAATATTTTTGAGAAGAATTGGAATATTTTATTATCAGATCCTGATCTGAGAGAATTGCTAGAAGATAAACCCAGCTTTTCTTTTAGAAACAAGAGATCTTTAAAAAGGCAACTCTGTTATAGATTTAGAAACAATGAAGGAATGATACAATCAGATAGGCAGGGGACTTTTCCTTGCAGAAATTGTACAGCATGTGATTATCTATATAATAAATCTACATATAAACATCCTGTACCAGGATTTATAATTGATATAGATTTTTATGCTGACTCTAGAACACAAAACTTGGTTTATTTCAGCTTCTGCACTGTATGTCATGCCTTTTATATAAGCAAAACCAATAGGTGTCTAAAGGAACGTATCCTTGAACACCTCAGAGACATAAAAAATAAAAAAAGATACAAGTACTTTAGCAAAACATGTGGAAGAAGAAGATAGGAAGCATGTTTTTAATTTCATGGTTTTAGAAATAATAAACAAAAGTAAGAGGGGAGGTGATATAAGGAATAAGGTAGAGGAAGCAGAACAAAGATGGATTTTATTACTTCAGGCAGATAGGTCTCCTGGATTGAATAACGCTGTTTCCTTGAAACCTTTTTTAAAATCTAGACCACTATAACACTGAATAATATGGATTACTACATAAATGTGTTTGCTATATGCAGATTTTATTTTATTTTATGCAGAATACAAGGCAAATTTATATACTGATGTATATAACTTTAATTAGTCTATGTCATAGTTCTATATGTGTTTTCATTGCTTGAAACATATTTTAAATATCATTGTTTTAACTGTTTTTTATGAGTCTGAAGAAGCGATCAGTTGATTTAGATCGCGAAAGCGCTTACTTTTGTTTAATAAAGGGCAGCTGGAGTGAAACTGCAAGTGAATTGTTTCCTACTTTGACTACTACATCTCAGTCACAACTTTTGGTTTTATAAAGGGCACTACTGTGAAGCTGCAAGTGATTTATTTCCTGGCGTGGAGAATTCCATTTTTATATTTTCAGCTGTGGTCTAACCATTGTTTTTTTCATTTTTTCGCTTGAGGTGTATACCAGGCGTTTACCCAGCTTTTGTATTCTTTCACTTGTTTGTTGTATTACAGTATATGTTGGTTACTGCAGTAGTAGTAATACTATTACACTAAATGTTGGTTAATGAAATTTTGGTTACTCAGTGATAGTGGTACTAGTGCACTAAATGTTGGTTACTGGCATTACTACTCGTATTATTACAGTAAATGATGGTTACTGATATCACATTTAGTAGTAGTATTACACTAAATGTTGGTTACTGAAATACTGGTAGTAGTAGTAGTAGTAGTAGTAATAGCATTACATGAAATGTGGATGTTCTTTGTGTTTCACTGTTGCAGTCATCACATTTGGGTTATCTGCAGTAGCCCTCAGTCGGCCTGATTATCAAAGTCTTGGGTCCTGTGTCAGTTGCTGTCTCATCTTCCGTGACGTCAGGTAGTCTGGGGGTATAAAGTATGCAGACAACACCATTACATCAGTCTTTCTTGCCATGTGATGCCTGAAGCAGAAGCAGTTCGCAAGTGCCGGTTGGCCGACTCCTGAAATTTAAATTTTCGAATTTCAGAACCGAAGTCTTCAACTAAAGCTAAGTACCCCATTGGGGAAACTTTTTCTTGCTCTAAACCGATGTCAGTAAAAGTCAATAACCATATTTCTTGTGGAAAGCAAATACCTCATAAAGATTTTAATTCGTACTGTATTCCTTGCCTAGGTCCTGTCCACGACGTACCTCGCTGTCAGTTTTGTGCCTTATTTAAATCACAAACTATTCGTCGTCGGTATATTTTCGCTTCTAAATATTTTGGTACTCAGTTCATTTATCCAGATATGTCTTCGGTAAGCCACCCGACTACCGACATTTCAAAAAAACGCAAAGATAAAGACAGAGACAGGCCACCTAGGTCCAAAACTGTCGACAACGCTTCTCCTAAACTAGTCACCAGTTCGCTGGTACTCAGTGAGGCGCTTTCGCAGCCCCTGATACCCACTACTTCAGATTTGCAGGCCTCTACTGAGACCCATTCGGAGTCCGGTATGCCACAAGATGCTTCAACTGTGGAACCTGCAGATGTCTCTACCTTGGATGCCGCTGTGCAGGCACCGGCTTTTGAGGGTGTATTCAGGCCTACTGACTTGCACATTAAACCAACGCCATCTTCTTCTTCAAGGCCTAAAACTCAAACCATGCCTAGAAAACCAACGCCCAGACCGCATGATCAGGCCTCTATGCCTAAAAAACAAATTATAAGAATGGCTGAAGACCTTATTACTTTAATCAGGGGAAGCCAACCTTCCCCCTCTAAGAGACCTAGGACTGAATTTGCTTATGATACTTCTGACCAGGATTCTGAAATTTCTGTCTCCTCTGATGACCAGGATTTACTGTTGTCTACCTATGAGAGTTCTGATGCAGAGGACTCTATTCCCTCTGCTTCTCCCCCAGAGGATTTTTCTTTTGGTGAAATCTTGCATACTCTTAGGGAGCATTTTCGCTGGGAAAGCCAGAATTACTTTGATTCTAAACAGAGGCTTAGGGATTTCTTACTCCTGCCCCAACACAGGACTTTAGCTATCCCTCCTGTGCTAGACATTGTTGATGATGCCTTTTTGGAATCTAGCCTGGCCCCTGACTCTTTACCTCCTGCTCCCAGAAAACCTGATGGATATTACAGGGTTCCTGACTCTCACAAGTTCCTTTTTAAAAATCCTACTGCAGATCCTGAGACCATTTCACTGGGACCCAAGGGCATTAAGGCTACTACTGTCAAAAATCCTACCCCCTCTGATAGAGATTCCAGGGCCCTGGATAGATGGGGAAAGAATGTATACACCTCTGCAGCCTTGGCCATCAGGGCCTTAAATTGCCAGCTTCATATGTTAAAATAGCAGCATATTATTGGATTGTTTAAACAGAAAATGATGTTGATTCCAGATTGTGCTGAAAATAAGGATTTACAGGATTTGAACAGGTTGGAAAACATACTTTGCAATGTGGTTTTGATTCACTAGAGGCATCTTGCAGGGCTGCTGTCATCGGGTCTGTACTTAGAAGGCATGCTTGGCTTAAGGAGCCGTCTTTGCCAGATCATGTTAAAACTAAATTGCTGGATGCTCCCTTAAATCAGGACTGCCTGTTTGGCAACAAAGCAGAAGTTCTTAAAAGGATGGAGGAAAAAGCTAAATCTATGCAAACTGTTAAAGATTTCTTACAAGTACAGTTTCCAAGATTTAGTAGGCATTGGCCCTCTAAAAATGGGTCCTTTCCTGCCTCTTCCAGGCCTTCTCAGTTCAAACCCAGAACCAGTGGAACACCCAGGCTTCAGTCCCAGGGTACGCACAGGACTAAGCAGTGGGGGGCTCCCACTTCCAAATCAGGGAGTAGTAAGACTCCCCCCTATGGTAAGCTGTCTCAATGACTTAACTTTAAAACTCCCAAACACTTCTCAACTGACTGCTCCTTTAGGGGGAAAGATTGCTCTGCAAGCAAAAAACTGGGAACTCATTACCTAGGACAAATGAGTTTTAAATATAGTTTCCCAAGGATACAGATTTCACTGCCATACGTTACCAACCCCAAACGGTTAGCCAGATCTACCCCCAAATCAGTGGGCAGAGGGTCAAAAGCAAGTACTCTCTCTCTTAAGATTAAAGGCTATTCAAACTGTACCAGAAGAGGAAAAGGGACAAGGTTTCTACTCAAGACTTTTCCTGGTACCCAGAAAAGACAACTCATGGCATCCTATCCTGGACCTTTCTATCCTAAACACCTTTTTGGTGATTCCAAAATTCAAGATGCTAACTCTTCACCAGTTGCTTCCCATGCTAGGCAAGGATGCCTGTTTGGCAACATTGGATTTAAAGGAAGCCTACCTGTACATCCCAATCAGGGAATCTTGCAGAGGATACCTACGCTTCAAAGCAGGCTACATGCACTATCAGTTCTCTTCACTGCCCTTTGGCTTATCTACTACACCCAGGGTATTCACAAAGTGCCTAGCTCCAGTCATTGCATTTTGCAGGCAAAGAAATATTCAAATGTACCCATACTTGGACGATTGTCTAATTCAGGCAGAGAGCCAGGACATGTCTAGGGTACACCATAAACGAAAATAAATCACATCTGGTACCCTCTCAGCAAATTACATTCCTGGGAGCAAGCTTGAACACGACTGCCCAGATGGCTTACCTCACGCCAGAGAAACAAATTCATTTGACAACTTACTTCAAACTAATGGCCACTAAAACTCTGCTGTCTGCAAGGCAAATACTGCAAGCCATGGGGTTCAAGGCTTCTTGCATTCTACTAATTCCATATGCAAAAGTGCATATGAGGAAACTACAATGGTGTCTAAAAAGCCTATGGTGTCAACATTCTCAGGATCTAGAAGCAATGATTCCTATCATTCCTTGCCTACAGTTAGAGTTCCTTTGGTGGGCAGAAGCCTGCCACCAAAACAAAGTCTACCATTCACTCTACCCCCTTCCACCCAAACCCTAACAACAGACGCATCAGACTATGCATGGGGGGGCTCACCTGACAGGGAAGTGCATTCAGGGCAAATGGAACCCAAGTCAAATGCACTTGCATATCAATCAAAAAGAAATGTTAGCCGTACAGAATGCTCTGACAGCCTTCGAGGAACACATTCTTCCAGGACAACTAATGGTAAAGACGGACAACACCACTGTTATGTGGTACATAAACAACCAGGGGGGTACCCATTCATACCCCCTCTGCAGACTAGCCATGGGTCTGTGTAACACAACCTTGAGCTACCAAGTGCAACTACAAGCTCAATTCCTGCCAGGAAAACTAAATACATTGGCAGACAAGCTAAGCATAAATCTCATGGACCCACACGAGTGGAAACTGGAACCAAAGACTTTCAACATGTTGATAAACAGAAGGGAGAGCCCAGATATAGACCTGATGTTCATCATGCATACAGCTGCAGTCATAACAGATGAGTTCTCCTGCCGTCAGGCGGGTCCTCGGTCAGCCGAATTCCAAAGTCTAGGTCTGGCGTCGGTTGTCGTCGCTTCTTCCCTGACATCAGTGCGACAGGGGTATAAAGGAACCAGCCGACACCATTTTCTTCAGTCTTTCTTCCCGCGCGGTGCCCAAAGCAGAAGCAGTTCGCAAGTGCCGGTCGGCCAGCTCCTGAGATTACGAAAATTTGGAAACCGAAGTCTTCTTAAAAGCTAAGTACCCCGTTGGGGAAACTTTTCTTGCCTCAGACCGATGTCAGACAAAGTTAATAATTGTATTTCTTGTGGGAAGCAAATACCGCATAAGGATTTCCATTCCCTCTGTATACCTTGTTTAGGCCCAGACCATGACGTCTTGGTCTGTCGCTTTTGTGCTACATTCAACAAACGCACTATTAAGCATCGGGCGGAGTTCGCCCAGCATTATTTTGGGAAAGCATTTAACTATACTATGTCATCGGATACTCCGACTCCGGTTTTGTCTAAAAAACGCAAAGACAAGGACCGGCACACGAGGTCCGCGGCCTCTACCGACACCACGCCAAAGCCGACTACACGTGGTCCGGTTCTCAGCGAGGCGCCTACGCAGCCACTGACTACCGACGACACTTCTTTGACGGTGTCTCCTGTGCCCGAGGTTGCAGGCTCCTCGGCCCACACCCCGACTACAGATACTGAAGCCACTCTTGGCATTGAAACTTAGAATGTGGACAGGTCCACCTCCACTCAAGGTGTCTTCAGACCTTCCTCTTCTTTCTCCATCAAGGCTTTCACAAAGTCTAAAGCAACCATGCACTCTAAGAGACCAGCTACACAGGGCCCATCTCCAGGCCCCATGCCTAAGAAACAGATGCTTAAAAAGGCTGAGGATTTAATTACTCTTATCAGAGGTTTTCAGCCCCCACCGGACAAAAGGCCCAGAGTGGAGGAAGATTCCCCCTCCTCTGATCAGGGCTCCATTATTTCAGAGCACTCTGATGATCAGGAACATTCTTACTCCCCTTTTGAAGACTCTGATGCGGAGGAGTCCATCCCTTCTGTATCCCCCCCTGAGGATTACTCATATGGGGAAACTTTGCATACCTTAAGGGAACACTTCCACTGGGAAGGCCAGGATTATTCAGATTCAAAGAAAAGGCTCAGGGAATTTCTCTTGCTACCTCAGCACAGGCCTCTGGCTATACCTCCTGTCTTGGACATCCTAGATGGTGTTTACTTGGAGGCCTGCCTTAACCCGGACTCTCTACCTCCAGCTCCAGTTAAGCCTGACAGGTACTACAGGGTTCCTGACTCACACCAATTTCTATACAAAAGCCATGCTGCTGACCCAGAAACCATCTCACAGGGCCCCAAGGGAGTTAAGGCCTCCATTGCTAAAAATCCATTGCCTTCCGAGAGAGATTCCAGATCCTTAGAAAGGTGGGGAAAAAGGTATATACCTCGGCTACCTTATCCATGAGGGCCTTAAACTGTCAGTTTCATATGCTAAAATACCAACAGTTTTTGTTATCACAATTGAAAAGTAAAATGTCACAAGCTGAACAACCAGACTTGAAGGAGTTGCAGGATTTGATGCATAGTGCAGAACAAGTGGGTAAGCATACCTTACAATGTGGTTTTGATGCTCTAGAGGCCTCATGTAGAGCTGCTGTTACAGGATCAGTCATACGCAGGCATGCCTGGCTCAAGGAGCAAGCCTTGCCTGATCATGTCAAAGCTAAATTACTAGACGCCCCTCTTCAAAATGATGTACTATTTGCTGCTAATGCTGAGGAGATATTAAGGAAAATGGAGGAAAAGGCTAAATCAATGCAAACTGTGAAAGAATTTCTACAGGTTCAACCCCCACGTTTTAGTAGAAATGGCCTTCCAAAAACTGGTCCTTTCCTGCCACAGACAGACCCCAAAGAGGCAGATACAGGCGCCCGAGGGGCAGAGGACAATCCCAAGGATCGTTTAGAGGCAGACAATGGCAAGCTCCTACACAAAGAGGTGGTGAGGACAACTCGCAATCTTTCAGAAAGCAAACCCAATGACTTTCCCCTTTGCATGCCAACCAGGTCTCAAATGGCAGCCCCCTTAGGAGGAAAGCTGGCATTATTTTCAAATAATTGGCATATTGTCACAAAGGACAAATGGATCCTGGACATTATAAACAGAGGCTACAAATTCCATTTTCACACCCTTCCAAAAATGAGAGGCATGCCAGACCTGCCACATAATCAAAGGGCAGAGGCACAAAGGCAAATTACAGATCTCATAAACATGAAAGCTATTCAAGAGGTACCGACGCACGAACAAGGTCAAGGTTTTTATTCCAGGCTATTTCTGGTGCCAAGGAAGGGAAAAGATTGGAGACCTATTTTGGATCTATCCATCCTAAACACATTTCTACTCGTACCAAAATTCAAGATGCTCACTCTACAGCAACTTCTTCCCATGCTGGGCAAGGAGTCTTGGCTGGTAACATTGGACCTCAAGGAGGCATACCTGCATGTCCCAATCAGACAAAATTGCAGAAGGTACCTCAGATTTCTTGCAGGTTCAACCCGTTATCAATTCTCTGCATTGCCCTTTGGCTTATCTACTGCGCCCAGAGTATTCACGAAATGCCTGGCATCAGTAATTACCTACTGCAGACTTCAAGGGATACAAATATACCCCTATTTGGACGACTGCCTGATCCAAGCGGACAGCAAGCACATTCTTCTGAAACATCTGGCTTATGTAATAATGTTATTGAACTCTCTGGGATACACAGTCAACAAAAGGAAATCAAGGCTAATACCCTCTCGGAAGATAATTTTCCTGGGTGCCAATTTGGACACAAACACCCAGATGGCCTACTTCACGCCAGAGAAGCAGGGGCAACTAATTCAATACTTAAGAACACTAGCAAGTTGCACCAGGCTGACTGCAAGGAAAATCCTGCAGGCTCTGGGCTTCATGGCATCTTGCATCTTACTAATCCCATGTGCAAAGCTGCATATGAGGAAACTACAATGGTACCTGAAAAACATATGGTCTCAACACAGCCACAGTTTGGAAACAATAATACCACTAATTCCATGTCTGCAAAAGGAATTTCTGTGGTGGGCTTAAGCATGTCAAACAAACACAGGTCTTCCATTCAGCAAGCCTCAAGCAAATCAAGTCATCACAACAGACGCCTCGGACTACGCCTTGGGGGCGCACATGACAGATCGGTGCATTCAGGGCAAATGGTCCCAAAAAGAAAAGCACCTTCACATCAATCAAAAAGAAATGCTAGCAGTAATAAATGCTATTATAGCTTTCAAGGGCCTTATACAACCAGGTCAACTATTGATAAGAACGGACAACACCACAGTTATGTGGTACATAAACAAACAGGGAGGAACACATTCTTACCCCCTATGCAGACTGGCCATGTCACTTTGGAACATGGCCATGGACTTACAAATGGAACTACAAGCACAGTACTTGCCAGGCAAGGAAAACATGCTGGCAGACAACCTAAGCAGGAATATGACAGATCCGCACAAATGGAAATTACATCCAAAAGTTTTTACAGAAATAATCCAGGAATGGGGAAGGCCAGACATAGATCTCTTTGCCTCCCACAAAAATCATTAATTGACAAAATTCTGCTCAAAGATCTTCCATCCAAAGGCCTGGAGAGTGGACGCTCTCTCTTTCAGTTGGACATCAATGACAGTTTATGCCTTCCCACCTCTTCCTCTGCTGCCCAAAGTTCTATTGAAGACCAAAGCAGACAGACCAAAGATGATTCTCATTGCTCCGGACTGGCCAAGGCAACACTGGTACCCACTCCTGAGGAGCCTGACGCATTCCCCACCATGGACCCTGCCTCTAATGCCTCTTCTTCTGACTCAGCACAGCTTCAAAACTCTTCACAGCCAGCTAAAAACACTCAATCTAGCCACATGGAAGATTCCTTAGCATCACAACAGGCCCTACTCTCCAAGGAGGTGCAGGATGTCATTTTGGAGGCCAGAAGGCCATCAACTAGAAAAGCTTACTCCAAAATGGAAACGTTTTGTGTCTGGAATGAGAAAGGATCCTGGAAAACTGAATTTACCTCAAATACTACAATATTTGGCTGAACTGCTAAGCAGTGGACTTTCTTTCTCCTCCATCAGAATCCATGCCTCAGCCATTTCTGCAGAATACAACACTGATCCACCTTTATTCTCTCACCCTCTCTTAAGACAGTTCCTCAGAGGGGCTAAGAATTTAAGACCTCCAAGGAAACAACCAATACCTGCTTGGGATCTTAATTTCATTCTGGAAAAACTGACCTTGCCTCCCTTTGAGCCAGATGCCTCATCAGATTTGCAATATTTGTCATGGAAAACAGCTTTCCTTCTGGCTATCACCTCAGCTCGTAGAGTTTCAGAACTACAGGCTCTCATGGCTGTCCAGTCTTTTATCATCTTCCATCAGGACAGAGTTTCCTTACGAACCAACCCGTCCTTTATGCCTAAAGTGGTATCCAGGGTAGCTTTAAATCAGGCCATACATTTACCTACTTTTTATCTTAATCCTCAAAACAAAGGGGAGAGATTACTACATTCCTTGGGCATCCACAGACAACTGCGTTATTATTTGGACAGAACAAAGCCTTTCAGAAAATCAGAACAGCTCTTTGTGGCCTATGCGGTAGGAGCTCAAGGAAAGCCAATTCCCAAACAGACAGTCTCAAAATGGATAGCCCACTGCATACGCTTTTGCTATTCCTTTCTTGGCAAAACTGTACCTACAGGCATTAGAACTTCATTCCACCAGGGCCACAGCCACCTCTGCAGCCTTCCTCAGAGGAGTTCCTACCAAGGGTATTTTGGAAGCAGCCACTTGGAGTTCTGTGCATACCTTCTCCAAGCACTACAACCTACCATTATACTCCACATCTAGAGCAGGCTTTGCCACTGCAGTCTTGCAGGGCATTTTTGGCTCCTCCTAGTTCCACCTAGTGCCTACCACCCCCTTCTTAGCTTTGGGATTCTACCCATCTGTTATGACTGCAGCTGTATGCACGATGAACATAGTACAGTTTTGTACCTACCATAAATGTAGATGTTCGAGTGCTAATACAGCTGCAGTCCAGGTTTCCCTCCCTCCTTCCCCTCTTGGGACAGGCCTATAGGCTAACACATCCTCATACAACCTGATTGGGGTATTCATTTATGATGTATTTGCTTGCAACTACTGTATTTTGATTATATTGCACTGCATTATTACACAAATTTATGTATTGCCTTCCTTCTGGGGGCACCTGACATCTGGGGCAAGAAAAACTGAAGAAAATGGCGTCGGCTGGTTCCTTTATATCCCTGTCGCACTGACGTCAGGGAAGAAGCGACGACAACCGACGCCAGACCTAGACTTTGGAATTTGTCCGACCGAGGACCCGCCTGACGGCAGGAGAACCCATCTGTTATGACTGCAGCTGTATTAGCACTCGAACATCTACATTTATGGTAGGTACAAAACTGTACTTTTGCCTCCTCCCAGAACTACCAATTGGGCAAATTCTGCACAAGGACTCCCCACAAACAAGCTTGGAAAGTGTATGCTCTGTCCTTCAGCTGGAAAAATCTATCAGTTTATGCCTTTCCTCCTCTGCCTCTCCTCCCCAAAGTACTACTAAAGATCAAGCAGGACAAACCAAGGATGATACTGATTGCACCAGACTGGCCACGCCAACACTGGTACCCCCTCTTGCTCAGTGTGTCACTGCTGGCTCCATGGCACCTGCCTTAGAACCCTACCCTGCTGTCACAGCAGGAGAGCCAGATTCTGCACCTTCAGCTTCAAACCCTGAACCTAGCAGCCTGGCTAATTACCTAATCTCTCCATTACCATTCCTCAGTAAACAAGTTTTGGATGTCATTTTGGAGGCAAGGAGGCCTAGTACTAAAAAATATTATGCTGAAAGATGGAAAAGATTTTGTGCCTGGAACCAAACTCAAGGGATGGGCACAGCAGCGCCCAATTTACCTCAGATTCTTCAATATTTAACTGAGATGCTTCACAAGGGCCTTTCTTTTTCCTCCATCAAAATTCATGCCTCAGCCATTTCAGCTCATTACAACACAGAACCACTCCTCTTCTCTCATCCACTGCTCAAGCAGTTGCTCAGAGGGGCCAAAAACTTAAGACCACCCAGGAAAGCCCTAACTCCAGCCTAGGACCTTAACTTTGTATTAGAAAAACTCACTCTTCCTCCTTTTGAGCCAGCTGCAAGTGCAGAGTTAAAATTCCTTTCTTGGAAAATAGCCTTCCTTTTAGCAATCACTTCAGCAAGAAGGGTATCTGAATTATGGGCCCTTATGGCAGTGGAGCCTTTCATCATCTTTCATGCAGACAGGATGTCCCTCAGGACCAATCCCTCCTTCATGCCCAAGGTAGTATCCAGTGTGGCTCTTAATCAGTCCATTCATTTGCGAACCTTCCTTTCCAATCCACAGAACAAAGAGGAATGGATACTACACTCCTTAAATGTGCACAGACAACTTAGATTTTACTTGGACAGGACTTAACCTCAAAGGAAATATGAAAAACTGCTGGTGGCATTTGCTGCAGTGGCAGAGGGGATGGCTATTTCAAAGCAAACCATTTCTAAATGAATAGGCCATTGTATTCATTTCTGCTATAAGCACCATAGAAAACCTATCCCACAGGGGATCAGACCACATCCAGGGCTGCATCTTCCTCTACAGCCTTTCTCAGAGGTGTCCCTACCAGGGACATCCTAGAAGCTGCTACCTGGAGTTCTGTACATACTTTCACCAAGTATTACCACTTGCCAATTTTCTCTAAATCCAGAGCTGGCTTTGCCACTGCAGTTTTGGAGGGCCTTATAGCTGGTCCTAATGCTATCTAAATTCCCCCCATCCTTAGCTTTGGGAATCTACCAAAATGTAATGACTGCAACAGTGAAACATGAAGAACATAGTATAGTTGTGTACACTTACTGTAAATGTAGATGTTCGAGTGTATTCACTGTTGCAGTCCTGGTTTTCCTCCCTCCAGCCCCCTGACTTCTTTTGGCTATACCCCTACTCTCCTTTTTGTATAATATGTATATATATATATATATATATATATATATATATATATATATATATATATATATATATATACACACACACATTTAATTGCTTCCCATTAGGGGTCATCTGACATCTGGGGCAAGAAAAACTGATGTAATGGCGTCGGCTGCATGCTTTATACCCCTGACTACCTGACATCACTGAAGATGAGACAGCAACCCGACGCAGGACCCAAGACTTTGATAATCAGGCTGACTGAGGGCTACTGCAAGCAGACAACCCAAATGTGATGACTGCAACAGTGAATGCACTCAGACATCTACATTTATGGTAAGTGTACACAACTCTACTTTACTAATATCGTTAGTAATTTTGGATTGTGACTGAAAAGGGTTTTTGGACATCCACTTACCTAATTTACCAATAGCAAATAAATAAATAGCAATATTACAGTAAATGCTGTTAGTGGTAGTATTACACTAAATGTTCATTAATGACAATACTAGTAACAGCACTATTGTACTATATGTTTGGTTATTGACAGCAGTGGTATTATATTAAGAACTTGTTACTGAAACTGCTAGCAGTATTACAGTAAATGCATGTTACTGACATCATTATTACACTGAACTTCAGTTATGGAAATCACTAATGGTGCTAGTGTAAATGATGGTTACTTACAGCTCTAGTAGTAACATAAACTTAATGGTTACTGACATAACTAATAGCAATATTGTACTTAATGCTGTTTACTGACAACACTAGCAGTAGTAGTAGTAGTACACTTAATGCTAGTTACTGATATCAAAAGTAGTAGTATTACACTAAATGCTAGTCATACCTCTCAGCCGTACCAAATTCCTCATTATTTACCACTGTTGAGCGCAAAATAATGGGGTGCCACAAATGTCTGCTTGCCCCTTCAATTCCCAATTTTTTAAATTTTTTTATTTCAAGTTTGTTATGGCTGACGTGACATCAGCTTCATGAGTCAGTGCCTGCCTGACTGTTTGTTGGATTCAGAAACTGGGGTGGGCCACAGGACTGGGAGATGGAGACAGATGACTTCAACTTCTCTCCCAACAAGTCATCAAGCTTGGAACCATACAATCCTTCAAACTATAAACACAATGTTTTTCCATGAGTAGTACTGGTAATATGAATACAGTTCCTGAGAGGTATTGTGACACGCGGTGACGTGAATACATATTAAGAGACGTGGTTTTCTTTTTCTGCCATGTGGAAAGAAGGAACACCAATATTGTAAATATGGCTGGATTGGAACTTCTTTCTGACCATGGATTTAGGCTAGATGGTTGAAAAGGAACTAAACTTATAATTAAGGGACAAGTGAGTGTTTGCCCAAGCTGACGGATCAGCTTTCATTGAACAAAGAAACAGGCGCTAGCGGTAGTGCATGGGCCCCATGAGGTGAGACTTAACATAGTGAAAGTTAATTGATGACCCAACCAGTCCAAAAAAGAGGTGCAAGCTAGCAACAGCACAGGACAGTAGTAGGGGCACTGCTTAGTTTTATAATATGTGGAGGGCTCATCATACAAAGACAGTTGGAAAGGTATTGTGTAGGTAGAGAACGAACACGTAAGGCACTCTTCCAAAGGGAACCACACCTGAACTACACAGTAATAGAACTGGAATTAGGTGCTTTCATTCTCTGTAAGATTCTATTTAATAACACCACTTCTTTATAAATAAAGAGAACAAAAAGTGCTTAATTCCAGTTCTATTATTTATTATGTGTGTCAGCTGTGGCTCCCTTTGGGAGAGTGCCTTACGTGTTCGTCCTTAGTTTCCAAGTGGTTACTTGTGTCAATTTATTGATTTTGTTATAGGTAGGTACATGTTTGGTGTCATTAATGTCATGAGATTTTTTTCACTTTTATTCCTCTGGATAGCACATTTGATGCAAACACCCCATAAAAGACAGTGGTTGCCAAAGGGAGCATTCAGCTGAGATTTGTTTACTTGCTGCTAATGTCTCAGCCCATGGACATTTATTGATTTACTGGGGGGGAGTGATCTGATTAGAACCAAAAAATTGTGCAAGGCTCTTGTTTCTTGATTTGAATATTTAAGATACACTAAAGAGCTGCAGTATTTATTTTTCTAGAAGTAGGTGTGGGAGGTATAGTGAGGTGAATGTATGCAAGTCTTAGTCTGTGCTGCACAGCCTTGAATTGATTATATATGCAGTATAACTTGGGAGACATATGGTTTGATGTGCCGCTGATTTTTCTTTTTTTCACCAGTGGCATTTTATGTGAGGTGGTGGTAGAAAACCAGTGTATGTATGGGATGCATACATAGGGTCCATCAAAGCTATTTCCTTCACTTTTGCTCAGCCAGTAGCTAGACATCTTTTGCATGTTTCACTGCCAGTGCACTTGGTGACTGAGTGATTGCTCCCAGTGAGCCAGGTCTTGTTCTTGGAGGGCTCAGAGTCCCTACTGCAGAGAGATAATACAAGACAGTCCAGTGTTTTTTGGTGGAAGAGGAAGTGATTGTGGTGCTGTCTGAGAGTGGGGAGACTTTGCTCCTTTGGCATGCATCTTCATTTTACATTTCAGTATTGAGGGTACTGCTTTATTGGTTGTACTGCTTTATTGGTTATCGTAAAAAGAAAACGTGCCAGACTGTTACTTCACTCCATATGCTAAAATTTTAATTAGTGATGGAACACGTATATAGTAAGTGTACTAGAAACCTTTAACTAGATCTTCTTCTTTCGGCTTTTCCCAGTTAGGGGTCGCCACAGCGGATCATCTGTCTGCTCATGATTGGCAGTGGAGTTTTTACAGTGTCGAGTTGCCAGCCCGGCGCCCAACCTTCGACAGAAGGCACACACATGCTCACTCACACCTAGGTCCAATTTAGAGTGTCCAATCCACCTACAGCATGTCTTTGGGATGTGGGAGGAAAACGGAGCACCCGGAGGAAACCCACGCAACCACAGGGAGGACATACAGACTCCGCACAGAAGGCACCCCAGCCAAGGATCGAACCGGAGAACCTCTTGCTGTGAGGCAACAACACTAACCGCTGCACCACCATGGCCGCCCAGACCTTTAACTAGATAGTAGATGATAAAACTTACATATCCCATGTTAACGTATTTGCTGATTCATCTGCTCCATTGTCATTACATTTTTGTGCTTGAAGCTAGGACATTTTGTGTTTTTGTGCTTGCTGGTAAAACCAAAATGTTGTCCACTTAAACATTTAATTTGCATATTATGGCTTGGGCAGTGTCTGTCCATCTACATGAATGATAGTAATATAATCTGATTCTTAAGTGTTTAATGTTCCTAGTATATGTGGTGTGGCACAGGGGAGTTGTTTTTATGTTGTACTGTTGTTTATAAAGCAGAAATAGGAGATCCTCTTAATCTCTCAGCACAAGAAATCTGGACAGAACCAAAAATACTGGTGGGAGTGGTATAAAGGCTCAAAAATAGGGGCATATTTTAAATATTGCTCAGATTGTTGCTAGAATAACAGATTTTGTGTTATTATTTATCTTCTGAGTGATATGAAGTCTGAAATTCAGATGTCTGCCGTTACTTATTATTTAATGACTTCAGTCTTCTTGTTGGTGTCCCACAATTCCGTGAGAGTGGGCAGCGTTACACAATTATGTATGTACATTTTATGTTAATCAGTCTCCCGATTTTTGGCCAGTTGTACCTACTTTTCAGGGGCCTTTGTCCAGATTTCTGGTGTTTCCACGTTGAGAAGTCTGATGCTGGTTAGTGACTTCACTAGCAATGGCAGTACTTTACTATGTGCTGGTTACTGACATCACTAGTTGTAGCGGTATTACACAAAATACTTGTTACTGACATCAGTAGTAGTAGTAGGTAGTAGTAGTATTACACTAAATGCTTGTTACCTGCATCATTAATTGTAATATTAGACTAAATGTAGGCTACTGTAATCACTAGTAGTGCTAGACTAAAAGATGATTATTGACATCTGTAGGAGTAGTATTATATTAAATGTTGATTGCTGACATCACTAGCAGTAGTGGTCCCACTAAATGCTGGTTACTGATATCAGACTTAATAGTATTATAAACAGACTGCAAAGGATTAGTCCAGATAAAAATCACTTTAGCTATTAGATCTAGGCGACTCTGTCCGATAACCTCCCTGTGGGAGGAATAAAGATACCTTGTTGCAATTTCAAGTAGTTTATTCAATTAAGTAGGTGGATGGTTGTTCTTGATGTTCATCGTGTTTCACTGTTGCAATCATTATATTTGGGTAATCTGGCAGGTTGCCCTCAGTCGTCCTGATTAACAAAGTCTTGGGTCCTGCGTCGGTTGCTATCCCTTCTTCCATGATCTCAGATCGTCAGGGGTATAAAACATGCAGCCGGCACCATTACATCAGTCTTTCTTGCCGCGCGGTGCCCGAAGCAGAAGCAGTTCACAAGTGCCGGTCGTCTGACTCCTGAAATTTTCATTTTAGAGTTTCAGAACCAAAGTCTTCAACTAAAAGCTAAGTACCCCATTGGGGAAACTTTTTCTTGCTCCTTACCGATGTCAGTAAAAGTTAATAAATGTATTACTTGTGGGAAGCAAATACCTCATAAGGATTTTCATTTGTACTGTATTCCTTGCCTAGGCCCTGACCACGACGTACCTTGCTGTCGGTTTTGTGCTTTATTTAATCAGCGCACTATCTGTCGTCGTTATATTTTTGCTTCAAAATATTTCGGTTCTCGGTTTAATTATCCAGAAATTACATCAGTTAGCCATCCGACTACCGGAATACCGAAAACACACAAAGAAAAAGACAGAGACAGGCCATTGAGGTCTAAAACTGCCAGCGACACTTCTCCTAAGCCAGTCACCAGTTCGCCGGTACTCAGTGAGGCGCTTTCGCAACCCCTGATACCCACTACTTCAGATTCACAGGCCTCTACTGAGACCCATTCAGAGTCCGGTATGCCACGAGATGCTTCACATATGGAACCCGCAGATGTCTCTACCTTGGATGGGTCCGGAGCCGCTGAGCAGGCACCAGCTTCTGAGGGTGTATTCAAGCCTACAGACTTGCATATTAAACCGACTCCAACTTCAGTGCTAAGGCCTAAACCTTGATCTGTGTCTAAAAAACCGACACCCAGGCCACATGTTCAGGCCCCTATGCCTAAAAAAACAAATGATCAAAATGGCTGAAGATTTAATTACTCTAATCAGGGGTAGTCAACCCACCCCCTTCAAGAGGCCTAGGATTGAATTTGACTATGAATCTTCTGAACAGGACTCTATTTCTTCTGACTCTTCTAATGATCTAGATTTGTCCATACCTACTTATGAGGACTCTGATGCTGAGGATTCCATTCCCTCTGCTTCTCCACCTGAGGATTTCTCTTTTGGGGAAACTTTACATACTTTAAGGGAGCATTTCCACTGGGAAAGTCAGGATTTCTCTGAATCCAAAAAGAGGCTTAGGGATTTCCTTCTTCTTCCTCAGCATAGGCCTTTGGCTATGCCTCCTGTACTAGATATTGTTGATGATGTGTTTTCGGAGTCCAGTATGTCCCCTGATTCCTTGCCTCCAGCCCCTAGCAAATCAGACAGGTACTGCAGGGTTCCTGAGTCCCACAAATTCCTTTTCAAGAATCCTGTTGCAGACCCTGAAACCATTTCTCAGGGCCCCAAGGGCATTAAGGCTTCTACTGCTAAAAGTCCTTCCCCTTCTGATAGAGACTCCAGGACGCTGGATAGATGGGGTAAAAAGGTTTATACTTCTGCAACCTTAGCAATCAGGGCTTTAAACTGTCAATTTCATATGCTAAAATATCAACAGCATGTCATGGGACTGTTTAAACAGAAAATGATGTTGATTTCTGACTGTGTGGAGAATAAAGATTTGCAGGATTTATTGCATTCAGCTGAACAAGTTGGCAAACATACTTTGCAATGTGGTTTTGATTCTTTAGAGGCCTCTTGTAGGGCTGCTGTTACTGGGTCTGTGTTTAGAAGGCATGCTTAGCTCATTACATCCGAGTGACGTTTCCAGATGTTTCTGCAGTTACCTCCTACTGCTCCTCTAGGTGTCAGATATTACTTATTCATACTTGCATTAATAATTCCAAAACCATGCTACATACAAGGTATAAGAATATTTGATGTGGGTGTGAAGTTGGTATAATGGTTAAGGTGTTTGCCTTACAGGCACAAGGTGCAGAGTTTGATTCTCACGTGGGATAATTGGCTTGGCTTGAAATGACCCACAAGGGCAGTTAGCCTAGTACTAATCTATGAACCTATGAACCCATTTTATCTTGAACCATACATGATGGCAAACACAATTGTACTGATATTTGACCTCTGTCAATGAGGTATTTATTAGAGTTGTAAGGTGATAACTTCATTTTTAAAGGCTCAGACCACACACACTAGGAGTTAATGGTACACACTCAAAAGACTTGTACTGGAGGGAATGAGTTAAGGAGCAATCTCTGCCTGATCATGTTAATGCAAAATTGTTGGGTGCTCCTTTACAGCAGAACTGCCTATTTGGCAATATGACTGAAGAAATTCTAAAAAAGATGGAAGATAAAGCTAAATCTATGCAAACTGTGAAAGATTTCTTACAAGTGCAACCTCCTAGATTTAGTAGGCATTGGCCTACTAAGAACTGGTCCTTACCAGCTCCTTCCAGAGCCTCTGCGGCCAAACCCAGACATTCCAAAAGCACCAGGTTTCAGTCCCAAGGGACTTTCAGAATTAAGCAATGGGGTGCTTCCACTTCCAAATCTGGAAACAACAAGGCACCACCTAATGGTAAACAGTCTCAATGACTCCCCTTTGAAATTACCAAGCACTTACCTCTTAGCCGCCCCTTTGGGGGGAAAACTGGCTCTTCATTCAAGAAACTGGCAACTTATAACCCAGGACAAATGGGTTTTAAATATAGTGTCCCAGGGATACAGATTTCATTTCCACACGCTGCCAACTCCAAACGGGTGGCCAGATCTGCCCCCATATCAGTGGGCAGAGGCTCAGAAACAAGTCCTTTCCCTCCTAAACATGGGGGCTATTCAACTGGTACCAGAAGAGGAAATGGGACAAGGTTTTTATTCCAGACTTTTCCTGGTACCCAGAAAAGACAAATCATGGCGACCAATTCTGGACCTGTCCACTGTAAACACCTTTCTGGACATTCCAAAATTCAAGATGCTTACTCTTCACCAGTTACTACCTATGCTAGGCAAGGATACCTGGTTGGCAACTCTCGACTTAAAAGAGGCTTACCTGCATATCCCAATCAGTGAATCTTGCAGAAGATTCCTGTGCTTCAAAGCAGGCTGGATGTATTATCAGATGTTCATCGTGTTTCACTGTTGCAGTCATTACTCTTGGGTTATCCTGCTGACAGGCTACACGCAGTCGTCCAGAATTCCAAAGTCTAGGTCCGGTGTCGGTTGCTATTGCCTCTTCCCTGACGTCAGTGCGCCTGGGGTATAAAAGATGCAGCCGACGCCATTTTCTTCAGACTTTCTTGCCGCGCGGTGCCCGAAGCAAAAGCAGTTCGCAAGTGCCAGTCGGCCGACTCCTGAGATTTTCAAATCTGAATTTCAGAACCGAAGTCTTCATTAAAGCTAAGTACCCCGTTGGGGAAACTTTTTTCTTGCTCCAGACTGATGTCAGAAAAAGTTAACAATTGTATTTCGTGTGGGAAGCAAATACCTCATAAGGATTTTCACTCTTACTGTATTCCTTGCCTAGGCCCTGATCACAATGTTGCTAGCTGTCGGTTTGTGCTAGAGTCAACCAACTCACTATCAAGCGTTGGTTCGATTTTGCATTTCATTACTTTGGCCAAAGGTTTAATTATATAATGCCGGCGGAACAGCCGACAACCGGAGTTTATAAAAAACGCAAGGACAAGGACAAAGATAGGCATCCGAGGTCCAAAATCGATGACAAAGTCTCTTCTAGGCCAGTCACCGGTTCTCAGTGAGGCGCTTTCGCAGCCCCTGGCGCCCGCTACCGACTCCCACGTGGAGCTGACTAGGCCTCTGGAAACTCAAGGTATTGGACACTCGGAAATCAATCCCTCAGATGGGTCTGGAGCCGCTGAGCAGGCATCGGCTTCTGAGGGTGTCTTCAGACCTACACAACTATATGTTAAGCCATCTTCAGCTTCAAAGACAAAGACTAAAGCACTAAAGACAAAGAAACAAGTACAGCATTCTCCTATTCAGACTTCCATGCCTAAAAACAGATGCTCAAAATGGCCGAAGACCTAATTACTTTGATCAGGGGCTGCCATCCCCCTCCTGATAAGAGGCCTAGGCAAGAGACAGAGTATGATTCTTCTGATCAGGTTTCTATTTCCTCTGATTCCTCTTCTGAACAGGATTACTCCATGCTTCCCTATGAAGATTCTGATGCTGAAAAATCCATTCCTTCAGCCTCTCCTCCTGAGGACTATTCTTTTGGGGAAACACTGCATACTATGAGAGAGCATTTCCACTGGGAGAGCCAAGATTATTCTGAATCTAAGAAAAGGCTCAGAGACTTCCTGCTTCTTCATCAGCACAGACCCATTGCTATTCCACCTGTTCTAGATATTGTACATGATGTATTTTCAGAGTCCGGACTGTCCCCTGACCTGACTCTTTACCCCCTGCACCTGCTAAGCCAGACAGATACTACAGGGTCCTGGATTCTCATAAATTCCTATATAAAAACCCCGCAGCAGACCCAGAAACTATATCTCAGGGTCCCAAGGGGGTTAAAGCTTCCACTGCAAAAAACACTGTCCCCTCTGATAGGGATTCTAGGGCTCTAGACAGATGGGGGAAAAAAGTTTACACTTCTGCCACCCTGGCTGTAAGGGCTTTAAATTGTCAATTTCATATGCTTAAATATCAGCAATATTTAATGTCACTACCTAAACAAAAAAATGTTGACAAATACTGAATGTTCAGAGAACAAGCAATTGCATGATTTATTGCATGCAACTGAACAAGTGGGAAAGCATACTTTGCAATGTGATTGTGATTCACTGGAGGCCTCTTGCAGGGCCTCTGTTACAGGTTCTGTTATTAGAAGGCATGCTTGGTTAAAGGAACAAAATCTGCCTGATCATGTTAAAGCAAAATTATTAGATGCACCATTACAGCATGATACTTTGTTAGGTACTAAAGCAGAAGAGGTGTTGAAAAAAATGGAGGATAAAGCAAAATCCATGCAGACAGTCAAGGATTTCTTACAGGTATAGCCACCCAGATTTAGCAAGAACTGGCCTTCTAAAAATTGGTCCTTTTCAGTCTCAGACAGACCACAAAGAGGCAGATACATAGGTTCCAGGGGCAGATCTCAGCCCCAAGGCTCATACAGACCTAAACAATGGGGTGCTCCTACCTCCAAAAGCGGAGAAGACAAATCACAGCCTTACAGGAAACAGTCCCAATGACTTTCTTCTAACTGATCCAAGCACTTTTCTTTTGGCAGCCCCCTTAGGGGAAAAACTAGCACTTTTTTCATCAAATTGGCAAATGGTTACCCAAGACAAATGGGTTCTGAACTTAGTGTCCCAAGGTTACAGGTTCCATTTTCACACTCTACCAAGGTCAAAGGGCATGCCAGACCTGACACACAATCAATGGGCAGAGGCATAAAAACAAATTGCAGTCCTCATGGACATGAGGGCCATTCAGCAAGTACCACAACAAGAGCAGGGGCAAGGATTTTACTCCAGACTTTTCCTAGTACCCAGCAAGGACAAAACCTGGAGACCAATTCTGGACCTGTCTATACTAAATACGTTTCTGGAAGTTCCAAAATTCAAGATGTTGACTCTTCAGCAGCTACTGCCCATGCTGGGCATGAGGGCTTGGCTCATAACTTTGGAAATAAAAGAGGCATACCTGCATGTCCCAATCAGACAATCTTGCAGAAGATACCTCAGATTCATAGCTGGCTCAATGCATTGCCAATTATTTGCACTGCCCTTTGGCTTATCTACTGCGCCCAGGGTCTTCACAAAATGCCTGGCACCAGTAATTGCGTTTTGCAGACAAAAAAAAATTCAAATATATCCCTACTTGGACGACTGCCTAATTCAAGCAGAGAACAAAGACACTCTTCTACAGCATCTGGCGTTTCTAAAAAGATTACTAATTGGCCTAGGGTACACAGTAAATGAAAAGAAATCAAAACTAGTGCCCTCTCAAGAGATAATATTCCTGGGTGCAAGCTTAAATACAACTGCCCAGATGGCTTATCTCACGCCAGACAAGCAAAAACAACTGACTACTTACTTCAAGAAATTGGAACAAAAACCCACTTATCTGCAAGGAAAATCCTGCAGGCCTTAGGTTTCATGGCATCCTGCATTCTACTAATTCAATATGCCAGACTGCATATGAGGAAACTACAATGGTATCTGAAAAATGTTTGGACTCAGCATTGCCACAGCCTGGAGACAGTAATTGCACCCATTCCCTGCCTACAACAGGAGTCTGTAACCACAACAAGGGTCTGCCATTCAGTTTACCCACAGCCAGACAGACACTGACAGCGGATGCATCAGATTATGCCTGGGGGGCCCATATGGCAGGAAAATGTATTCAGGGCACATGGCCTGCAAACCAGATGCATCTTCACATCAATCACAAAGAGATGCTAGCTGTTCAAAATGCCCTGACAGCTTTCAAGGACCTGCTTCATCCAGGACAATTACTGATAAAGACAGACAACACTATGGTCATGTGGTACATAAACAAGCAGGGAGGTACTCATTCTTACCCCCTCTGCAGACAAGCAATGACCTTATGGGACACAGCATTGGCTTTTCAAGTTCACCTGCAAGCACAATTCCTGCCAGGAAAAACAAATATTCTGGCAGACGAACTAAGCAGAAACCTCATGGATCCCCATGAATGGAAACTGGATCCACAAGTCTTCAGGATGATAATAAGGAAATGGGGATGCCCAGACATAGATCTATTTGCCTCCCCTCACAACTGTCAGTTGCAGAGATTTTGCACAATGATTTACCACAAGCAAGCATGGAAAGTGGACGCCCTATCATTCAGCTGGAAAAATCTAACAGTTTATGCTTTTCCCCCTCTGCCTCTCCTTCCCAGAGTACTCCTAAAGGTCAGACAGGAGAAACTAAAAATGATTCTGATTGCACCAGACTGGCCACGCCAGCACTGGTACCCAATCCTAAAGAGCTTGTCTCAAGGTCCAGTATGGATATTGCTTCAAACTTCTCACTTGCTGACCCAACAAAACAATCAGATCCTGCACAGCCAACTCAGGACCTTAAATCTGGCAGCATGGCGGATAATGTAGCCATTCAGAAAACTCCTCTTTCAAAAGCTGTTATGGATGTTATCTTGGAGGCCAGGAGGCCCAGTACCAGAAAATCTTATGCAGAAAAATGGAAGAGATTCTGTGCTTGGAACCAGGAACAAGGCATTGACATGTCTGTACCAAATATCCCTCAGATTTTACAATACCTAACTGAGATGCTGAACAAAGGCCTTTCTTTCTCATCAGTTAAGATTCATGCCTCTGCCATTTCTGCACATTACAATACGGAACCACCTATCTTTTCTCATCCTTTAATAAGGTAGTACCTCAGAGGGGCCATAAATATTAGGCCTCCAAGGAGAGCACCAGTTCTGGCCTGGGACCTCAATTATGTTATGGAAAAACTCACACTGCCTCCTTTCGAGCCAGCATCAACAGCGGATATTAATTTCTTATCCTGGAAAACAACTCTGCTCCTAGCCATAACCTCTGCAAGGCGAGTCTCGGAGTTACAAGCACTCATGGCTGTGGAACCTTTCATAATTTTTCATCCAGACAGGGTTTCTCTGAGGACAAACCCTACATTTATGCCTAAGGTGGTGTCCAGTGTGGCCTTCAATCAAACCATTCACTTGCCTACCTTTTACCCAAATCCACAGAACAAGGGTGAGAAAATTCTGCATTCTTTGGACATACACAAGCAGTTACACTTCTATTTGGACAGAACTAAAGCTTTCAGAAAGACTGAGCAACTTTTAGTGTCATATGCTGCAGGATCACAAGGAAAGGCTATCTCAAAACAGACTATTTCTAAATGGATAGGCCATTGCATCCGTTTCTGCTATTCTCAACATTGCAAATCAGTGCCTAAGGGCATTAGGCCTCATTCCACCAGAGCAGCAGCCACTTCAGCAGCCTTCCTCAGAGGAGTACCAACCAAAGAAATCTTAGAGGCTGCAACTTGGAGTTCATTGCACACCTTTAAAAAGTACTACCACTTGCCTCTCTACTCTAAGTCCAGAGCAGGCTTTGCCACTGCAGTTCTGCAGGGCCTCATAGCCTCTCCTAATCCTATTTAGCCCAGCCACCCATCCTCAGCTTTGGGATTCAACCCAAGAGTAATGACTGCAACAGTGAAACACGATGAACATAGTACAGTTGTGTACCTACCATAAATGTAGATGTTCGAGTGTATTCACTTTTGCAGTCCAGGTTACCCACCCACCATCCCCCTTCTCTTTGCTGGGACTTATCTGCACTTCTGTATCCTATACAACCATTTTGGTGTATTTGCTTGTAGATGAAGGAAATGTTATCTTTGTGCATGCATTTCTTACTGCTATATTTTTCAGCCTACCTATTTGGGGCACTTGACTTCTGGGGCAAGAAAAACTGAAGAAAATTGCGTCGGCTGCATCTTTTATACCCCTGGCGCACTGACATCAGGGAAGAGGTGACAGCAACCAACGCCGGACCTAGACTTTGGAATTCTGGACGACTGCAGGTAGCCTGCCAGCAGGATAACCCAAGAGTAATGACTGCAACAGTGACTACACTCGAACATCTACATTTATGGTAGGTACACAACTGTACTTTCTCTGCCGTTTGGCTTGTCTACTGCACCCAGGGTATTCACAAAGTGCCTAGCACCAGTAATTGCATTTTGCAGGCAAAGAAATATTCAAATATATCCATACCTGGACGATTGTCTAATTCAGGCAGAAAACCAGGCCATTCTTCTAAAACATTTGGCGTTTGTAAGAGTTCTAACCTGTCTAGGGTACACCATAAATGAAAAGAAATCTCAACTGGAACCCTCTCAAAAGATTACATTCCTGGGTGCAAGTTTGAATACAACTGCCCAGATGGCTTGCCTTAAACCAGAAAAGCAAATTCATTTGGTGACTTACTTCAAACAGGTGGCCACAACAACCCTGCTATCTGCAAGGGAAATACTGCAAGCCTTGGGGTTCATGGCCTCCTGTATTCTTCTTATTCCATATGCAAGACTGCATATGAGGAAACTTCAGTGGTGCTTAAAAAGTTTATGGAGTCAGCATTGTCACAGCCTGGAAACAATGATTCCTATCATACCTTGCCTGCGCCTAAAGTCCATATGGTGGGCAGAGGTCTGCCACCAAAACAAGGGACTGGCATTCACACCACCCCCTGCCGCCCAAACCCTAACTACAGATGCATCAGACTATGCATGGGGGGGCTCATCTGGCAGGGAAGTGCATTCAGGGCAAATGGAGCCCAAATCAAATGCACCTTCATATCAATCAAAAAGAAATGCTAGTTGTACAGAATGCACTGACAGCTTTCACGGACTACCTTCATCCACGACAATTACTGATAAAGACGGACAACACCACGGTTATGTGGTACATAAACAAGCAGGGGGTACATATTCCTACCCCATCTGCAGACTAGCCATGGCATTGTGGAACACGGCCTGGAGCTACCAAGTACAACTACAAGCTCAATTCCTACCAGGAAAGGAGAATGTTCTGGCAGACGAACTAAGCAGAAATCTAGAAATCTGATGGACCCTCATGAATGGAAACTGGAACCACGGATTTTCAACATGTTGACACGCAAATGGGGGAGCCCAGACCTAGATCTTTTTGCCTCACCCCAGAACTATCAGTTGGACAAATTTTGCACAGGAACTCATCACAAAAAAGCGTGGAAAGTGGATGCTCTGTCCTTCAGCTGGAAAAACCTATCAGTCTATGCCTTTCCCCCTCTGCCTTTACTTTCCAAAGTTCTACTAAAAGTCAAACAGGACACACCAAAAATGATTTTGATTGCTCCAGACTGGCCTCGCCAACACTGGTACCCACTCCTGTGCAGTGTGTCACACATTCCTCCGTGGCACCTGCCTCAGACACCTTCCTTACTGTCTCAGCAGGAGAACCAAATTCTGCACCCTCAGCCCCAAACATTGAATCTTGCAGCTTGGCTTATCACTTAAATTCCCCCTTAGCATCCCTTAGCAAACCTGTGATGGATGTCATTTTGGAGGCGAGAAGACCTAGTACTAGAAAATCTTATGCTGACAAATGGAAAAGATTTTGTGCCTTGAATCAATCTCAAGGGATGAGCACAGCAGTGCCCAATTTACCTCAGATTTTGCAATACTTAACTGAGATGCTTCACAAGGGCCTGTCTTTTTCTTCCATAAAAATCCATGCCTCAGCCACTTCAGCTCATTACAACACAGAACCCCCCCCCCCTCCTTCCCTCATCCTCTTCTAAAGCAGTATCTCAGAGGGACCAAAAACTTGAGACCACCCAGGAGAGCTCCAACCCCTGCCTGGGACCTTAACTTTGTATTGGAGAAACTCACTCTACCTCCTTTCGAGCCAGCTGCAACTGCAGACTTAAAATTTCTTTCCTGGAAAACAGCCTTCCTTTTAGCAATCACTTCAGCTAGAAGGATATCTGAATTACAGGCCCTTATGGCAGTGGAGCCTTTCATCATCTTTCATGCGGACACGGTGTCACTCAGGACCAATCCATCTTTCATGCCCAAGGTGGTATCCAGTGTGGCTCTTAATCAGTCCATTCATTTGCCAACTTTCTTTCCCAATCCACAGAATAAGGGAGAGCGGATTCTGCATTCATTGGATGTACACAGACAACTTAGATTCTACTTGGACAGGACTAAATCTCAAAGAAAATCTGAACAACTGCTGGTAGCATTTGCTGCAGGGGCAGAGGGGAAGGCTATTTCAAAGCAAACTATTTCTAAATGGATAAGCCATTGTATTTGTTTCGGTTATAAGCACCATGGAAAACCTATTCCACAGGGGATCAGATCTCATTCCACCAGGGCTGCATCTACTTCAGCAGCCTTTCTCAGAGGTGTTCCTAACAGGGATATTCTAGAAGCTACTACCTGGAGTTCAGTTCATACTTTCACCAAGCATTATCACTTACCAATTTTCTCTAAATCCAGAGCTGGCTTTACCACTGCTGTTTTGCAGGGCCTTATAGCTGCTCTTAATGCTGTATAAATCCATCCTCCCAACCTTAGCTTTGGGAATCTACCCAAATGTAATGACTGCAACAGTGAAACACAATGAACATAGTACAGTTGTGTACACTTACCATAAATGTAGATGTTCGAGTGTATTCACTGTTGCGGTCCTGGTTACCCTCCATCCATCCCCCTGTTTTTCTTTTACAATACCTCTTCTTTCTTTTACTATGCTTAAAAGCCTTTTTGGTGTATTTGCTTTTGTTTGGAGGTATATTTTTGTGTTTCTAATTATATATTTATATGTATTTTGCTCCCCATTTGGGGGGCACCTGACATCTGGGGCAAGAAAAACTGATGTAATGGCGCTGGCTGCATGTTTTATACCCCTGACGACCTGACGTCATGGAAGAAGGGACAGCAACCGATGCAGGACCCAAGACATTGTTAATCAGGCTGACTGAGGGCATCCTGTCAGATTACCCAAATGAAATGACTGTAACAGTGAATACACTCGAACATCTACATTTATGGTAGGTGTACACAACTGTACTTTCTAAAGTTTGTCATATACAGTTTGTCATTTCAGATTTTAGCAACAAAGCTTCCCTAGTGCCACCCCTTGTCCCTTTAATTGCATGCCCATACCCCAAGGTACAACAGCTTTGAATTTATGGATGGTTCATTGGGGACGTGGTTTTCAAAACTATTAATGTGAAGTTGTTTAATCTCGCCATTCATTCTTTACTGATGGGTTCAGAGCCGATCCCTCGGCTCCGATATGGCCAATTGCAAAGCTTGAGATCTTCAAACAGCTCGAGGCGAAGTCCATATCCCGTGATACACCTGTGAATTACCCCAGATCTACTTTGCCACTGCAACTGATCAGAGGTTCTGAATTAGCTCGGGCCAGATAAGAACATTTTTTTCATTAAAATACCTATAAAAGTTTTTTGATAGTTAGTATAGTTACTTAGTTAGGATTGTTTATAAAGCTCTTATAGTTTCATAGGTAAGTACTAGGCTATCTGCCCGAGGGCATATGTAAGCCTAGCCAGAATGTGTTGCTTTCGCTGCCCCCTTAGATTAGTTCCCTGTGCCTCTGTCCAGCAGAGCCATTAGTTCCCTGTGCCTCTGTCCAGCAGAGCCACTGCAGTGATCTCCGGGGTAAATTTTCTGTTTCTCATCCACTCGTCAAGGTTTCTCTTGAAGAGTGTTAGTGAGGGGCTCTGCCTAATGTAGATTGGAATCCTGTTCCAAAGCATGGGGAGTCTCTGGGACAGGAGTCTATCCCTTAAGCAAGTCCTATTTATCGTTATGGTGAGGTTTAGATCCCTAGAGCATGTGGCTCTCGGGGATTTGTTTTTTTTTTTAGGTGGAGCATGTCCATCAATTCTGTGTTGGACATGGCCTTGTATGTCAGGCAGAGATCTCCTCTGAGTAGGCAATATGCAACCGAGTACAGCTGGATTTTCTTCAGTCGGGCTGCAAAGGGCATCTGTTTGAGGCCAGTAATCTTCTTGCTGAGGTACTTCTGTGGTCTTTCCAACTGTTGCAGGTATCTTGTAAGGTGCATCCCAAATGGGGCGTTGTACTCTATGATGGGTCTGATGAGTGATGAGCAGAGGGGCACAATAACCTCTTTTGTTGTAGATGCGAACCCTTTTGTGATTATGTGAGCCACATAGAAGGATTTTCTAACCACCTTGGCAATATGATTATCAAAGGAGAGATTACTATTTACTTGGATCCCCAGATTCCTTATTTCATTTTTTGTATTTAGGGGACTACCAAGTATGTGGTGGTTCGTGGGTACTTTGTTTTTTCCAAAGGGGATGACTATGCACTTTTTGGCATTTAGCTTGAGGCCATGACTTTAACACCAGGTATCCGTCTCAGTGAGACCCTTCTGGAGAATGTCTGTATCAGCCGGAGAGTCAGTTATGGCCCCCAGTTTGCAGTTGTCTGTGAATTTGGTCAGCCGTAGTCCTCTTGTGCTTGCCTGTACCTCTGAGAAGTATATACCGAACAGGAGGGGTCCCAGGACTGAGCCCTGGGGGATGACACTTGTAACCAGCTTAGAGTCGGACCTAGAGCCTGCAACTCTCACCATGTGGGTTCTATCCGTGAGCCAACTGGCAACCCATCTCATGACGTAGGGGTTTATGTTCAGGCTGGTGAGCTTGTCTATAATACCAGAATGGGGAATGGTGTCGAAAGCCTTTGTGAGGTCTAGGTAGGCTGTATGGACCTCCTTTCCCTCGTCTAAAGCCTTGGTAACTGTCTCAATGAAGTCCACCAGGTTTAGGAGGCATGCTCTGCCCTTAACAAAGACAAACTGGGTAGGGTCCAATGTTTAGAGGGTCCCAATGTCTCTGTTAATGAGTTCTATGATGATGACCTCCATAGCCTTGCAGACCTCTTATAGCTTTCAGTGTGTTTTTCCCTTCCCATTTACTGTTTTTCATATATTTCTAGTTGGCATCTATTAGGCCTAGTTAATTGTGTTCTTTGTAAGTATGTTCTGTCTAGCCTTCGGTGTTTTAATATAAGGCTCAGTACAGTAAACCTTAGTCTATATAGATAAGCTTATTGCTTCCCTTTTTTCAACTTGTTGTGTTTACTGTAGCTGACCAAGATAAGCACTCCAAGTCTGGGTTCAAAAAGTGCCCTAAGTGTGGCTATAAAATGTTAGTTACAGACAGCCACGTTAACTGTGTTTATTGTTTAGGGGATCTGCATTTGTAAGACAATTGTGCCATTTGTCATTCCTTCTCCTCTAGGGTCCTGCAGGAAAGGAAGAGGAAACTGATCGATAGAGGCTTGTTGAAGCCTTCATTTCAGGAAGCTTTGAGTGACCAGGATGGCTCCAGTAGGTCTTTAAAATCTTCCAAGACATCGGACTCAAAAAAAAATCAAAGAAGTCATCGACTTCGGCTCCACTGCCCTCGGAGCCGACAGTCTTTTCCTTTCGGAGCTGGTCCCCAGTTTACAAAGCACCAAAGAGTCCTATTCTCCAGTTGGTACCTCCTTCGGTACAATCTTCTCGATCATCTGTCATCCTTTCGGATCTGGATGTGGATCATGTGGTACAGAAGCTGTTGTCGGCACCGGCATTAGCCAAAATGTTATCGGCTTCGACCTAAATGGCTTCGGAGCTGAAGACGATTGCACCGACTCTTACTATTCCTCCTCCGAGCCATGCTGGTCCTTCTGAGCCGGAGGAGGTAGACCTGATGTTAATGGAACCTTCGGAGCCGATGCCTGCTCCAGTGTCTTTGGCTCCATGTACTCTGACGTCCTCGGTGCCTATCGAGGACTCTAGAAGCCGACACTCTCTGGTTGAGTCCGGGGAGGGCAGTCGGACCAACTTGTCGGATCCGACTTTGCCTCTCGGGGCCTCGGCTCAGATGAGCTTGGCTCCTACCTCTGGCTCGGAGCCCACTGTCCCCATGCCAGGGGTGTCGACGATTTCCTCGGATCCGTCAGCTCCCTCACATCAGAGTCATGTCTCCTAGGACATCTTCCTCCCCTAAATTGCCTGTGTCTGCTTATGCCTCACATGTCCTGACTAAACGTAGAGACCCAGAGCCTCAGGAAGCCCCAATGGGTGGCCCCTGCTCTTCCGAGACTTCACTAGAGTCCCCCACTGATGAGGTTCCCAGGAAGAGATTGTGCAAGAGGAAGCACCTAGACTCCCCACAGGAGTCTCTCACATCGATACTGACTTAGATGAGTCAGAAGGGTCCCTACAGTCCCCCTCTGAGGATATCTCATTCACAGAGATACTTGAGATCCTTAGGCAGAGGGGTGACTGGCAGTCCAAAAGCCCTACTGAGGATGAGTCAGTTCTCCTGAAGGCTTTCGGGTCTCAGCCCTTCACCTCTTGGGTGTCTCCGCCCTTCGATGAGCTGATGCAGCTGCTCTCACTAAGGGCGTGAGAGTCTCTGGATACTATGGAGCCTGTCCCCTAGGAGGCCTAATAAATTAATTTCTTCCCCACTTGACAAAACAGTCTTATCTAAAGGTGTTCTGGTTGATGCCATGGTGGTGGCGGCGGCCACCAAGAAGGAAATGTCTGAGACTTCCTCGTCTATCCATCCTCCTAACAGAGACTCCAGGATTATGGATAGATATGGGAAGCACGTGCTCAGTTCAGCGATCTTTGCTCTCCATTCGCTGAACTACTTAACCCATTTTACTAGGTTGCAAAGAGATCTCCTTGAGGAGTTGGGAGATACTCTTCAGGTACAGTAGCTGCAGGAGCTTCCGACAAAGTTGCTGCCCAGCTTGCTACCCTAAATTCTATTGTTAACTCATCCATGCGCCTCATATCCTATGCAGCTGATGAAACGAGTAGGGCAGCGGGTACAGGAGTTGCTCTTAGGAGACATTCCTGGATGCGCTTGTGTTCCTTCGCAGAGCCCTTCAAGTCTTCCTTCGAGAACACTCCCTTTGATGGCTCATCCCTTTTCGTGCCTGAAGTGAAGGAAACCTTAACCAGGTGTGAACAGGATGGAAAGACTCTGTCTGCCATCGAGGTCTGTTTTTCCACCCATACCTGACTACCCTAAAGGTCAAAGGGGAGGAAAAATGTGGTTCCGAAAGCGCAAGGAGCCTTTCAGGACGCACGTGGTGAACCCCCCTCCAGGGGCAGAGGAAGGGGTAATAATGGAAGACGCCACCCTTGCGGCAGAGGGGGTCCGCAACACCATGGTGACAGAGATCACTTCTCTGGGAAACCCTACCAGCGCTCCTGAGAGGAGGCCCGACTGTCCTGCTCTGGAGGCAGTCGGGCGTCACTTATCATTGTACACAGATGACTGGCTCAGTATAACAAAAGACAGCTGGGTACAGAGTATCATTTCCAGAGGGTACTTCATTCCATTCGCCACACTCCCCCTCCAATCATAAGTAAAATCCCAGATGTTCCACCCAGTTACAGAGAACAGGCAACAATAGAAGTCCAAATGTTGCTAAGAAAGAGTCATCCAACCAGTCCCAGCAGACCAGACAGGATCTGGAACTTACTCAAGATTCTTTTTGGTTCCAAAGAAAATGGGGGACTGGAGACCCATATTGGACCTCAGCAGACTGAACCAATACATAAAAAAAGGAGAAGTTTCGGATGGTCACGCTTCAGTCTTTATTTCCCTTCTTAGGGAAAGACAATTGGATGTGCTCAATAGATCTCAAGGATGCGTATTACCACATAAAAATGGCCAGACCATCCAGGGATCACCTGCGCTTCCGGCTGGGAGCTAATCATTACCAGTTTCGAGCCTTGCCCTTTGGTCTCACTACAGCCCCCAGAGTGTTGACCAAATGCATGGCAGTGGTTACGGCTCACCTGAGGCATGCCACCACCAGGCATCAACTCATTCAGGCCAGGGAGTCCAGTCTGTCACTCTACAATCATCTGGGCATTACAGTCAACTCAGAAAAATCTGCCTTGTTGCCATCACAGCATATCGTTTTTATAGGGGCAGAGTTGGACAACACCACCACCACTCTAATGCTTCCAATAGAAAGGGTCTCTCTTCTTCGTCAACATGTCAGCATCCTGATATCAAAGGACAAAGCACCAGAATCGGAAGTTCTGAAAGTATTAGGCATGATGGCAGCAGCAATTCTAGCTAAGCCACTTGCTCGTATGCACATGCGAGTACTTCAATGACTGTTGTTCACTCAGTGGTCTTACCAAGAGCTTTCCATGTCTCACACTATAATGATCACAAATTCCTGCAAAAAGGACCTTCAGTGGTGGTTGACATCATTTCATGTCACGACAGGACGCCCATTTCTGCCACCCCCTCCAGCGGCCACGGACGCTTCACTGATGGGGGGGGGGCATTTTCAGGGAAAGACTGCCCAAGGCAGATGGACCGATCAAGAGACGTATCTGCATATCAATGTCCTAGAGATGAGAGCAGTACTTTTGGCGTTGCAGTACTTTCAGGACTCTCTGGGTACGATTGCGATTCAGATAGACATGTTTGTGGTCTGGTATTTGAACAACAAGGAGGAACCAGGTCTTACCCTCTTTGTCGAGAGGCTGTCAGAGTTTGGCAGTGGGCTGTTTCCACCCAGTGCTTTCTGTTGGCAACGCACATCCCAGGGAGATCCAGCGTGATAACAGACAAACTGAGCAGGGCAATCTTGTTGCCCCACAAGTGGTCCCTCAAGAAAGAAATTGCGGACAGGATATTTTGCAGGTAGGGCCAGCCTTGCTGTGACCTTTTTGCCAGTCACATGAACACGAAATGCAGAAGCTACTTTGCCCTGATTTCCCCTCCGGGAGAAGTCCCAAGGGACTCACTCATACACAATTGGCCTCCAGGTCTCCTCTATGCATTTTCACCAATCCCATTGATACCCAAGGTTCTACAGAAAGCAAAATCCCTGGGAAGGACCATCATTCTTATAGCCTCTCATTGGCCTTGTCAGATTTGGTTCCCCTTCCTTCCATTTCATCTTTTAGAGGATCCTTGGATCCTGCACTCAGTTCCAGACCTTCTGACACACCCATCGGGGGAACCTTCATCCTTCTCTGCAGTCCCTGAAGCTGACAGCTTTGCTGCTGTAGTTCCCATCATAGCCAGGTTCCATAATCTTTCCAATGAGACAAAACAGATCCTTTTGTCCTCTCATAAATCTTCTACCAGAAAGCTATATTTGAGCAAATGGAAGAAGTTTTCTATATGGGCCTCAAAAAAATAATATTGACCCTTACCAAGCCCCTATGGCTTCCATCTTAGAATTCTTGACTATGATTTTCAGCAAAAGAGCTGCAGCAGCAACAGTTCTTGTTCAGTTGGCTTCTATTTCTAATTTTCATCTTGGATTTGAAGGTTTGAATGTCATGTCTCACAAGTTATCAAAGCATTTCTCAAAGGAACTTTTCATATTAGACCACCTGTGAAATCTCCCTTTTTTCCATGGAATCTAAATTTTATGCTTTCACGTATAATTCTCCTGCCATTTGAGCCAGCTTCATCTTGTGATCTCACATTTTTGTCTTGAAAGACCATCTTTCTGATAGCTATTACTTCTCCCCACAGAGTGTCAGAGCTTCAGGCTTTATCCATCAAGCCTCCCTATTTGATATTTCATGCTGATAGAGTATCACTTAGAACAAATTCCTCATTCTTGCCCAAAGTTTGCACTGAAACCAATCTCAACCAAGTTATTGATTTGCCAGTTTTTTCCCCAGTCATTCTAACAGTTTAGAGTATATGCTGCACAAACTTGATGTTCACAGACAGCTCAAATTCTATTTGGACAGAACAAAAGATTTCAGGAAATCAGACCAGCTTTTTGTTTCATTCTCAGACTCCAGGAAAGGGTCACCAGTGGCTAAAACAACTCTGTCTAAATGGTTATCTGATTGTATCACCTTTGCCTATTCAGCTGCCAATATACCTTTGCAACACAAGATTAGAGTAGTTGCTACATCATCTGCCTTTTCTGACAGACTTCCCATTGATAGCATTTGTGCAGCAGCCACTTGGTCAAAACTTCATACCTTTATCACTCATTACATAGTTGACAAGGCCTCCAGGGACAGGGCCTCCTTTGGATCCACAGTCCTGAGAAGTATACTCCTGTGAGCCACCCGCGATTGATGGTGCTTGGGACACTACCCATCAGTAAAGAATGAATGGTGAGATTGAACAACTTCACATAAAGAAGTTATGTACTTACCATAACGTTCCATGTGAGTTGTTCATTTTGCCTTGATTCTTACGTCCCTTTCCTCCTACCCCCTCCTGGGCTGATAGAAGACCGAGATGCTGGTTCCGTCCTGGTTACTCAAACCTTCTCTTCCTTTTCTCTAGGAATGTAAGAATGACATATTGTATTAGTATACGCAGCAAACAAGATCTGAGGTAATTCACAGGTGCACCATGGGATAGGGACTTGGCCTCGAGCTATTTGAAGATCTTGAGCTTTGCAATTGGCTGTATCGGAGCCGAGGGATCGGCTCCAAACCCATCAGTAAAGAATGAAGGAGAGATGAACAACTCACATGGAATGTTATGGTAAGTGCATAACTTCTTTTTATCAGTCATTGGTATGTTTGATATCCCTAGTTACTCTGAAACTGCTTCAGTGGATTGCTGTTTGATGAAGTTGTCATCATACAAAGAAAATATAAGTACTGCAGCTTGATCAAAAAAGCTGTCTCCCCATTCCTTTTTATTTATTCATTTGTTAAATTGGTAGTCGCACAGATGTTTATAGACTCCGTTTATACACCATCTTGGGGAATACAAAGCATGTTACAGAATTTATAGGAGTAAAATAGATACAGAACAGAATGAAAGTCCTTGTAGGAAATGCATTAGTATTCACAGAATATACTGCTTAATTATTTTCACTCCAGAGTCGCAGTGGGGGAGTGCACAGGGATTGTACCCCTGCATAAATATGAATTGGATGCTTATGGTAGTGAAAGTTTCAGTGCTGTAGCAGGTTTATATGCCACGTTTTGTGTTTCGCAGATGCTTAGTATTGTTCCACTTAGGATATTTTATTTTAAGTATTTTCAGTTTTAGAATTTTGGTTTCAGGATTTTGTGATTCATTGAAGTGTGTTGTGACATTGTATAGTGCTTCCTGTTTACATACTAGCATCACATTAGACAGTCAAAAGAAATTTGAAATCATCAACATTATCATCTTTGTCACTGCCGTTTTGCCCATTTTTACATGGGGCTGGGGTATTGCATCAACTGTCACCACTTGTCACTGTTCAGAGCCACCCTCCTACCTTCCTAAGTAGTAATACTTACCCGTCTCAGATCCTCTCTCATGTAGTCCATGCATCTCTTGACTAGAAAGCTTACATTCCTTCTGTTGCTCCCAAATCCTCCCAAATCTGATTTACCAGAAGATCTTCTACTTTGCTGCATATGTGACCGAACCACCATAACTGTTCTTTTTATCCTTCTCTGTAACTGAGGATTCTTTTGCTTCTGCTGTGATGTCCTCATTCCTTCATCTTTTCTTCACTGTGACACTTTTCTTAGGCACTGCATCTCCATTACCCCAAGCTTCCTGAACTGCTCACCTTCACTGCCAAGGTTTCTGTGCCATACAGAACTACTGGTCATGTCACTGTTTTTGTTCACTGTACTTTTTGTCTTCTTTGGAGTTCTTTGGTTACACACTACCCCTGATACATTGTGTCATTTAGCAGTGCTTCAGGTACTAGCTTTGACCTCCTCATACAGACTTCCCTTCTCCTCAACCACACCTCCCAGATCCTTGAGTTCTCCATTTACTGTTATGACCACTGCCTTGTATGTACTCATTTTCATCCCGTACACCTTTGGTTTTATATTTTGCTCCCCTAGTATTTGCTGATGTTCCCATTCAAAGTCGGAGTGTCCTGCCACATTATCGGTGTGCAGCACCTTTGTTAATCTGTCTTCTCTAACTTGTTTGTTAATGTTGTCATCACCAGTATGAACAGTATGAAAAGACAAAAAACGTGTCAAAAAATAACAACCAATACTTTGAACACTAAGTGCTTGTATAAAAACTAAAGAATTTAAACAGCATATACCCATAGGGACAGCAGTATATATAAACATAAAATATAAACAACATAAAGCAATACTTAACTGTGTCCTGGAAGCCCAGTGTTTGTATTAGCTAACTCCGTGATATTTATAACATCACAAAAATGGCACAGCATCACCCCATTCCCCGCACAGCACTCTAAAACATTATCCAGCATGTAACCAGGTTAAGGACCTGTAGAGGATTGGATCTTAATGTTCATGGGATGATGAGGAGCAAAGGATGTGAAAAAGGAAATAAATGATAAAATAATGGAGGAACCAAGACAAATCTTAGCAGTAAAATCTGTTCATTTTTTTTTTTTTATTCAGTTGTTCACACTTCAGCTGATCAGGTTCAGCTGGTCTGGATACACCACGGCAGATTTTGATATTCTCTAGTGATCTCTTACATATTTATAATATGGAGAATTTCAGGACTTTCAGCATGCACTACTTGCATGTATAGGCACTGCTACTTACCTGGAAACTTAAAAAAAAAATCTAATGATACATTTTGGTATACCTAGGGGCTTTTACACCTCATATGTAGTTCACTGTTACCTCATGTGCCTGCACTTATGTACACTGAAGATTTACAGGTGTTGTGTCAGGTGTAGGTTAAATGAGTTACAGGACACCAGCTGCCATTTATTGTAGATCTCATGGTTTCATCGGTAAGGTAAATAGTGAGTAAAGCCCAGCAGAAACATGGGTGAATAAGGCATTCAAAGACATATTTGCAGAGGTCCTTAGGTGTGACAGGGGTATAATGTGAGATGATGCCCTCTAGATGCCTGCATTTAAGTAACTTTACTGGCAATGTTCAGTGTAAAAACTATTCTAAATATAAGGCTAATCAAATCATTTACAGAGAGTATTGCACAATGAAAGTATGTCTTGAAGGAGACTAGTAGCTAAGTATTGCAAAGAATGACAGGTGTTTAGAAAACATTTGCAGTACTGTAGAATTTCACTGGAGAGCAGTGGAAGTAACAGCATTTTGTGTTTCTGTTGTTGCATAAGACCTGCTTTCCCTAGTGCTGACTGGTATCATATGTATTTGCTATTTGTAACGTAACTATCTGTATTTCCATTACTTTATAGATGTGTTTGGCAAAACAACTTTTTCTTAGGCCAAGAAACTTTCTGCTGATTAAGTTAGTAGCTTGAAGTCAGGCAATGTACTTGTAGTAGTAGTTTGTGAGAATCAATCCATGTGAGAATCAAACCCTGCACCTTGTGTTTGTAAGATAAACACCTTAACCATTATACCAACCTCCCACCCCTCCAAAATGCTGTCAGAGTGCAATTTAAGGTTTGTGGGGAGGAGAACTGTTGTGAAGTTGTGGTGGGTGGCATGGAGTGATGTCAGGGTGCAGTGTGAGATGTGTAGCTTTATGTTCCTGTTAGGTTTTGGACTCTGACATTCTTTTTCTTTTTGCCAACACACAGTTACCTATCAGGGAAGGAGTGATATCTGTGCTAAATAAGAGTGAGGCAAATGTGGTGAATTTCTGAAAGCACTACAGCGGATTTTGGAGTGAATATCTAGTAGCTGCCAACTAGGTGAATGAGAAATGTCTTCTGTACGTTTCTCTTAATGTTTTTATATATATATATATATATATATATATATTTATATATATATATATATATATGTGTGTGTGTGTGTATATATATATATATATATATATATATATATTTTTTTTTTTTTTTTTAACATTCATTGGGTCATTCTCTAGCAATTACCAAAGGGTTATAGAAATAGCAATTGGTTAATAAGAGTACTATGGTACAGGTAGCAAGGCAATCTAGATTTCTTCTTTAACAATGATTACACAAGAAACCTTTGGTGTTGAACACAGGATGTTATTCATGTTTTACTGTTGCAGTCCTGACTTTTGGGATTTCCTGCTGTGAAAGCCCTTGGCTGGCCCGACTACCAGAGAAAACTGTTTTTCCCTTCCAGGCTGGCGGATGCCCTATCCGATGTCAGTATGCTCGGGTATAAAGGGAGCCAGCCTGTGTCATGATATCAGCCTTTCCTTGCGTCAGAGCCCGAAGCAGTGTTCAAGTGTGTAGGTCGGTCTGCACCAGAGAGAAGTTGTCATCAGAAAGATAAGTGCCCCGTTGGGGAAATCCTTTCTTCTCCTTTAACTCGTGTCAGATAAAATAAATAATTGTCTCCATTGTGGTAAGCAGATCTCCCACAGAGACTTTCATTCTGTTTGTTTTACCTGTTTAGGCCCAGTCTCAATGTCCCTAGTTGCCATTTTTGTGCTTGTTTTAACACTAGGACTATTAGGTGTAAGGCTGAGTATTTAGCGAGATTCCTTCGTCAGGAGTCTTTCACTTCTGTCCAATGGTGTCCACCAGTCATCCTAAATTTGAGCAACCTAAGAGTAAGAAAGAAAAGAAACAAAAGCTTAGACCTTCGAATGACAACCATTTCCTGTCTGCCTCTCCTTTCAGGTTTGTGATTGTCAAAGAAGTTGATGCACTTTCACAGCTCCTTTTGGTGTCTGTAACTGGACTCGGACCTCTGAGACCCTTTTGCAGTTTGACATGCCGGAAGTCCCATCTACCTTCTCACAAGCTCTTGCATATGGCTCGTAGGTCAGGTCTGGGGCACTCAGCAGGCCTCAGCTTCCAAGGAGCATTTTGCTACCGGTGATGCCCCAACAAGGCCTCGGCTTACAACTGCACTTTTTCACCATTCTTGAGAGTCAGGCGCCAGGTTGTCAAGACGCTTTTAGGCCCAAGGCCAGAGCCACCCAAAAGAAGGGTACTGTGGCAGGGTCTTCATCTAGGCCTTCTGGCTCCCTTTTACAGGGATCCCAACAGGATTTGATAAAAGTAGCTGAGGACATGATTTCTGTTGTTAGGTCAAAACAGGCCACAGGGGAGTGCCCCACCAGGGAAAAGGAAAAGGGATGCTTTTGCTGAAGTTTTCCCAGATCCTTTTCATTCATGGAAAGATTCAGACCTAGAGGAGTTGGGTCTGAAGAGGGCCCCTCCTATACATCCTATGATGACTGTGATTCAGAGGAGAATGTACCCTCTGTCTCCCCACAGAAGATTTCACCGTTGGAGAGACCCTCAGTGCTATGAGACAGCATTTTCAGTGGGAGGCACAGGATTATCCCCAGTCCAAGAAGAGAGTTAGACAGTTCCTGGATTTACCTGAATGAAAACCACTGGCTGTTCCACCCATTTTAGAGGTAGTGGGAAGATGTTTCCCAGGATTTATCCTTGAATCTTGATTCCCTTCCCCCTGCCCACATAAACCAGACAGGTTTTATAAGGTACAGGACTCCCACAAATACCTTTTTTAAAAATACTGCTGCTGACCCTGACGTGATCACACCAGGGCCCAAAGGGATAGAGCCAGTTCATCCATTAACCCTTTACCTACAGATAAAGAGAGTAGGGCCCTTGATAGGTTTGGGAAAAAGGGCTAGACGTCTGCCACCCTTACAGTGAAGGCTCTCAATTGTCAATTTCATATGATCAAATATCAGCAAACCATTTTAGATCAACTCAAACAGAAGGTCACCTCACTAGAGGATAAAAACCTTGCCAAAGAGCTCCTAAATCTCTGTAATTCCAGTGCTTGGGTAGGTAAACATTCATTACACTGTGGATATGATGCCATGGAAGCTTCTTGCAAGGCAGCTGCCATGGGCTCGGTTATTAGAAGGCATGCATGGCTTATGGAACAGTCTTTCCCAGACCATGTTAAATCAAACCTCTTGGATATCCTCCTTGCCAAAGACTTTCTCTTTCGCCCTAAGGCAGAGGCAATTCTCAAAAAGATGGAGGACAAAGCAAAGTCTATGCAAACAGTGAAGGACTTCCTCCAAGTACAACCTCCTAGGTTTAGTAGCAACTTTCCAACTAAACACTGGTCATTTCCATCCCAGCCTAGGGGTAGACAGAGGAATCCACAGAGGGAAAGGACCCATAGGCAGTGGCAACAGCTGCAAAGTAGCAGATATTGGACCTCATAGATACAGGCAAGGGAGTTCTAGGTACCAAGCCACTGCCAGACAGCAACTATGACTCATCCACCCCCCCCCCCCATCCAAAGACTAGGAGGAAGGCTGTCACTCCTCAAACAAAGCTGGACCCATTTTACTTCAGATAAGGGAGTTCTAGACTTTATTTCAAATAGTTACAAACTCATTTTCAAAGAACCTTTAAAATACACAGGCTATTCATATCTTCCAGAAAATCAAGGTCAGAGGCCGTAGCCCAAATTCAGATCTTGTGATCTCAGGGAGCAGTGGAACCAGTTCTAGAAGATCGAAAAGGAAAAGAGTTCAGTGATGATGTGAGGTAGTGCCAGCTATGCCAGAGAGAGTAAGGCAATGCATGTGTAACATATGCCAGTATAACTAGCTGAAGTTTTGTAAGGAATAATATGTCATTTGAATGTCAAACTGATTTGTACAGATGTTTGTGTTAAAAATGTATTTGTAAAGTTGCTTATGTTAAAAATGTATCAGCCATGGGTCCTGCAGGACAGAGAAGAAACATACATGTATGTCAGACTGTATTGTTGTTAACTGTTGAAGTGTATATATTTTAACAGAGGATACTGGAAGGGAAGGGGTTAAACTCAGACCAGCTAACCTTAAGAAAAATAGATCGAAATTAAACGTCTTGGTTTAGGCCATAATATTTTATCTCAGAGGCCTAATTGCAGCAAAGATGTGATGTCTGGGCTGAAATCCTACTCTTGTTGTACTTAGTGTGAACTACTTGCTACCCTGGAGTACCAAAGAATGGTTGGTTAGTCTTTCCAGGAAGGATGAAAGGGTTGGAATTGTTTTACAGTCTCCAGATGCTGGAATAAGCTTTAGCAAAGTCCTAGGTGTGTATTGTGACACACCTGTGGTAGATCCTGGCTCATCTTCTAGTCAGGGGGTAGTGTGGGAACCACAGAATCAGGTGACCAGATGTGATGTCATTAAGTAGCCAGCAGTGAAATTGCATTTAGATACTAGTGAGAGATGTGACAGAGGACACACAGCACTGTTATTAGAACTGACAACAAAGACACTCATCCATTTCATCTTGCCTTGCTCTAGCAAGTAAGTAGGGAATAGTAATTCTTCAGTCAGCTAGGAAAATATAGTGAGACTAGTTAAATATTGTTGTTCTGTATCTGTCTGAATCGTTCCATCTGTGTTGTTTTTTTAGGTCTATATTAAATCAGTGAATGCTTAAAAAAAAGAATGGTGATTTATCAACCCCATGTAAGCGAAAGCTTACAATCCCGAACACTCGGAACAGCGATTTTTTTCCCCAGGGAAAAAAAAAATCGCTGTTCCACAAAAAATAAAATAAAATAAAAATAAGAACTTCAAAACATTGCATAAAGTGGGGGGGGGGGGCCTTAGGAACCTGTTTTTTTTATATCACCTATGAATTGAAACTCTGGTGTTTATTGCGAATAGATATTCAGCATTTTCATGTTTTCTATTTTATTCATTATTAAATATATCTAAATCTTCCATTGTGGCTGGTCTGTTAGAAAATATTTTAACCTTTGAGTGTAACTTCATTTATTTGGTGGCACTGTGACTTCATGCTCTTGAAAGTCTTGCTGCTTGGTTAATACTACCATTTGTATAAGCATTAATTTTACTAAGAGTAATTGGGTACCCTGGTAAGAACCTTAAAGTAGCTGGCTGGTGGCAATGAATCTACCTTATAGTCTGTGTGGAGGTGGCATAGCAGGTAAATCTGTGCCAGCCTTTCCCTGATGTGTGTTTGTGTGAAAATCAAATCTCAAAAGAGTTTGTGTGTCAGCTACTGGTAACAGGGACACAGAGCACTGATTTCTGCAGAGAGAAGGTGGAGTCTTATTTGAGGCCTGGAGAGAAAAACCTAGCCCGAGAACTGTATTATATTCCCTATGTGCTGTTAAAGGAAATTGTGCTTGATCCAGAGAGCTGCATCTGAAAGTACTGTGTGTATCCATTTTTGTTCTAAGTGAACGTTCCCCACCAGTGTCGGTGGTGAGGATTGAGGCTCCTTGATTACTGGCCCAGAGGAGGGACCTCACAGTTTCTACTCCAGGCTATTCATGGTACCCAGGAAGGAAGGTTTTTGGCACCCAATCTTGGACCTGTCCAACCTCATCCAGTCTCTCCCGGTTCCAAAGTTCAGAATGTTGACACTTCAAAAGCTGTTACCCATGATAACCCCTCAGGCCTTCATGGTCTCACAAGACTTAAAAGATGCCTATCTACACATTCTAATTCAGAAGTCTCACAGAAGATAACTTATCTTCAGGGTAGTCGGCAGTCACTATCAATTTTCAGCTCTGCCCTTTGGCTTATCTACCACTCCAAGGATTTTCACAAAGTGTCTAGAATCTGTACTTGCCTTCTGCCAGGACCAGGGTGGTCCAAATATACCCCTACCTGGACAACTGCCTGATACAGGCCACAGATCTGTCAGAGCTTCTTAAGACAAGACATTCACCCAAGACACCCTATCCTCCCTGGGATTCACAGTAAATCTCCAGAAATCCAATGCTACCCCAACCAAAAGCATAGTTTTCCTGGGAGCACTCCTGGACTCTTCACTTCAAAAGGCCTTCCTTCTTCCAGACAAAGTCTCCTTTCTGACAAACTACTTCCAAAATATCCAGCAGAGCATCTCAAGCAGAGTGTTTCACAGACCACTGGCTTCATGTATCCTCATGGTTCTCCTGGCCAAGCTGCACATGAAGAAACTTCAGAGATACCTCAAAAATGTATGGTGCCAGAGCTCTCAGTCCCTACAGACTGAGATACAACTGATCCCCTGTCTAAAACAGGAGTTTGCTTGGTGGGTACAGACTTGTACCCCAAATCAGGGCCTTCCCTTCAGTTTCACTCCACAGGGCCAGACCTTCACCACGGATGCCTCAGAGACAGCCCGGGGGGAGGGGGGGCTCACATTCAACACCTCCAATCCCAAGGGAAGTGGGAGGTTTAGTTCAAGGACTGACGCATCAACTGGAAAGAATTATGGCAGTGCAAAAAGGCCTGACAGCCTTCAAAGAAAAATGGAAACCAGGGGTTCTGTTAGTAAAAACAGACAGTACCACAGTCATGTGGTACATAAACAGGCAGGGAGGCACACACTTTTATCTCCTGTGCCACCTAGAGATGCAAGTCTGGGAAACTGCATACTCTCTGTTCTTGCATTTCATGGCACAATACATTCCAGGGGCTCAAAATGCTCTAGCAGATCACCTCAGCAGAAACGTGATGGACCTCCATGAATGGCATCTGCATCAGGAAATTTTTCTCAGTATAACCCAGAGATGGGGAGCCCCACAGGTAGACTTCTTTGCCAACAAGGTCAACGGTCACCTGAAACAATTCTGTGCCAGGATCGAAATGAAATCTTCTTGAAAAACAGATACTTTTTCCCTCCTGTGGACTCATCTTTTCATTTATGCATCCCCCCTCCTTAACCCTTCTGCGTCAAGTAATTCTGAAGATAAAGGAGGAGGGTCCAAAGGCAATACTGATAGCACCAGACTGGCCTCGACAAGCACTGGTATCCTCTCCTCCTTGAGATCACCAATCAGAGTCCATGGCTGTTTCCTCACCTAGAACAAGGGAAGGATTCTGCACCCCAACCTTCAAACTCTCAGCCTTTCAGCTTGGGTAATTCTGCAACACCCAACTGCAACCCTCCATCTCTGATCTAGTCTCCTATGATAACACCCATCATCACCTCTGTACTACCAGCAAACACCTCCTTGACATATACAAACCCAATAAAAATATTGGAAAGTCCCTTTACAAATACTCTGTAGCTCATCCTTGGAACTCACTCCCTCTCAATTTAAAAAGCATTCCTCAAAAATACCTGTTCAAAAAAGAACTAAAACTGTGTCCACAAAAGACATGGTCCTGTCCATGTCAAACCACCACTCAACATATTCTCCCCTCTTATCAACTCAGCTTCTTTTCCCCATTAACCCACCACCTCCTTTTACTTGTTTTGTAAGCCTTTTTCTCTTCCTTGTCTTCTCACTTATACATGTGTGTATACACACACACACACACACACACACACACACACACACACACACACACACACACACACACACACACACACACACACATTTTTTTACACATACATATATATTCAAAAAAATAAAAAAATATCGTATTGCAATTGGCTCTTTATACAATTTCTGTCTGTTCTTTATGTATGTATGCTCTTTGATTAAATGCGTACACTCTTAGAATCCACTTCATCTATGATATTCATAGACCTGTTATTTCTTATTTGACCTATGCTATATTACGCTGTTACTTATTTTGTTGACTTCTGCTATGTTATCTGTTGATTTTATTTTGCAACTTTTGAATTAATTGGTAATTTTTCATGAGCTTTTTTCCTTGGGTCTCCACTGTAAATGGGCCCCTGGCTCAGCTGAACTAACCTGGCTAACAAATGTCAATAAATAAAATAAATAAACATTACCTTAAGTTGGCAGGTGCAGGAAATTCTTAGTGTCTAGAAGACCTAGCACTAGAAAGTCATACTCAGTCAAATGGAAAATATTATCTATTTGGTGTCAGAAGCACCACCTCATTTTGTAGTTCAGCACACATTGCTACCATCCTAGAATATCTGGTCAGTCTGGTGGATAAAGGCCTTTCCTAGTCCTCCATTAAAATTCATGCTTCTGCCATTTCAACCCACAGTCCTACTTTTCCTTCAGTCTTTTTCCATCCAGTTAAGACCATTTCTTAGGGGAGTCATTCACATTAGACCTCCCAGGAGGAAACCCATTCCTCCATGGGACCTCAAATTTGTCCTAGAAAAGCTGACTTTGCTCCCTTTCAAACCTGCAAGCTAATGCTTGTGTTATGTTTCTTACTTGAAAATCAGCCTCAGGCAGGGGGGTATTTGAGTTACAGGCCCTCATGGCAGTGGAACCATTTGTTACCTTCCACCAAGACAGGGTTTCCCTCAGAACCGATCCTTCTTTCATGCCCAAGGTGGTCACTGATACTTTGCTAAGTCAAGCCATTCATCTGCCTATATTCTTCCCCAACTCTCAGAACAAAGGGGAAAGAATACTTCATTCCTTGGATATGCACAGGCAGCTCTACTTTTGTCTGGACAGAAAAAAAACCTTGAGAAAATCAGACCAGCTTTTTATTACATTTGCCGTGGCTCTGATCTCTAAATGGATCTCCCACTGCATTTCTTTCTCTAACAGTCATCATGGCAAAAAGCCCCCTGAAATGATTAGGTCACACTCCAGTAGGGCCACAGCTACCTCTGCATCCTTTCTGAAAGGGTCCGTACTAAGGACATCTTGGAAGCTGCCACATGGTCATCTGTACATACTTTCACAAAGTGCTTGACAGCCTTTTCTAAGTCTGAAGCAGGATTTGCCAGTGCCATCCTGCAGGGCATCCTCTTCTCTCCATAATATTCTTCCTTCCTCAGTTCATCTTTGGTAATCTTTCCACACGTCAGCACTGCAGTGGTGAAACATGAAGAACATAGTACAGTTGTGTACACTTACCATAAATATAGATGTTTGAGTGTATTCACTGTTGCAGTCTTCTCTCCTTCCCTCCTGCCCCCTTAGCCTACTTGTTAGCCTACTAATAATAGGGTCCTCTTCCTTAGTTTCCTCCTGTTCACTTAAGGCTCCTCCAGGTAGAGTACAAGAAAATATTGATATCATGACACTGGCAGGCTCTCTTTATAATTGAGCGCACTGATGTTAGACAGGGTGTCCGCCAGCCTGGGAGGGAAAAACAGTTTTTCACTGGTAGTCGGGCCAGCCAAGGGCTTTCACGTCAGGAAATCCCACAAGTCAGGACTGCAGCAGTGAATATACTTGAATATCTACATTTATGGTAAGTGTACACAACTGTTCTTTTCCCCAGTGATAGAGGTGATGTAGGTTGAATAATGGATTCTGATAATTGAGGGATTGTTGAGCGCCACACTGCCACTGTCTTCCCTTGCAAAACTGGTTCTTATTTGAGCAAGTATATGGGCAGCCACGGTGGTTTAGTGGTTTGTGTTGCTGCCTCACAGCAAGAGGTTCTCCGGTTCGATTTTCGGCTGGGGTGCCTTCTGTGTGGAGTCTGCATGTTTTCCCTGTGGTCGCGTGGGTTTCCTCCGGGAGCTCCGGTTTCCTCCCACATCCCAGAGACATGCAGTAGGTGGATTGGACACTCTAAATTGGCCCTAGGTGTGAGTGTGTGCGTGTGTGTGCCTTCTGTGGAAGGTTGGGCGCCGGGCTGGCAACTCGACACTGTAAAACTCCACTGCCAATCATGAGCGGACAGGTGATCCGCTGTGGCAACCCTTAACTGGGAAAAGCCAAAAGAAGAAGAAGAAGATTTGAGCAAGTGTATGAGACACATCCCCGTCCGAGTACCTCTCCATGTATGGCTGATTGTAAGTGTATATTTGTTTACACTGTGAAATGCATAGGAGCTGCTGTCACTGTACTCCTCATCTGCACTATGGGAAAAGTGTCAGCTTTCCAAAATATGAGAAGAGAAGATATTGAAGGAGCTGAAGGAGGTCTTACTGTGATCTCCTTCCTTAACTACCTAACCTACATGGATGATGACCACAGTGTAGCACTTTATAGGTATCTCACTCCCTGATGGAGGGTAGGAGATTGGTCTGCATCCAAATTATGATATGTTAATTAAGGAAAATGTTGGGGAATGGATTCCAAGAAGTATGGATAGAAGCAGAGTTAGCACTGATTGGGATCAGTCCATGGCTGACCATCTATCTGCGTATTAGGTTTTGTAATTAGTAGCTGGGTTCATAGGTGACAGCAGCTGGGAAACAGTTATATGAGATAATGCACTGAATAGCAGAGTAGAAATAAGGAAGGAGTTAAATCTTACATTAATCAATGAAGATGATTGCTTCCTCTCTCTTTGTTGTTACTGGTCTTCTGCACCATTGTGGTATTTCTACTGTTAGAAATAATGATCAGTACTATTTTACTGCTGATTCTACTGTTCCAAAATCAGGATATTTTGAAATCAAAAAGTTTGGGTTTTGGAGGTAAGATGTTTGGATTTTTTGACAAGGTATTTTTGACTCCCATAGAGGGGGAAAGGTAATAGAATGGGAATAGGCCAATAATTTATTTGGACTGCAGGCTAGAGATTGCCTTCCCTATCAAGGATTGATATCAGAGTATAGGCAAAGAGAAAGAAATAGAGGGATCCTAAGCGAAAGACCAGCACTTGCAGAATTTTTAGTAGAATCTACAAAAGAAACTGCTGTTAAAGAGGAATAATTAGAAGAGCATATAAAGTATTGCATGATAACTCTAAGAATCAATCAGAGGAGGTTAGAAAGATAAGGAAGAGGGACTAGATAAGCAGTTCACACAGAAACAATAAGGGGATATATGTATGTCTCCCAAATATGCAACAAAGTCTAGAAGATTTAAGATCTTTGTCTGGAAGTGTTTACATGGGCATTTTTATATCCCAAGTAGAATCCAAAGAAGTTTTCTTCAAGTAGATAGCAAATTTTGGAGGTGTGATGGGGAAGAAAGAGACAATTGGGAACATGTTTTCTGTGAGTGTAATGACTTTAAAAACTGCCCGCAGACTACTGTATCAGAATTACTGGGTGAGCAAATTAATATAACCAAGGAAATGATTTTTTAAGCTATGATACAGAATCAGAATTGCCTAGACATAGTAAGGTCTTGCTGAGTCTAATTATGGTGACTGCCAAAAAGCATTTACTAGAAATGGAAATCAAAGTCTAAACCAACTGTACTAGATGTAATAGTAACAGAGATAAAACAACCGGAAATGGGAACTTTAGAAAAGGGTAAGAGCAAATTACATGGAAAAAATGGGAATTGTGGGAATAATACATGCAGAGTTGGAATGAGGTTTAAAAGAAAGTGGGATTTGAATGAGCTATGTAATATCTGACTGACAGTGACTGGCTAGATTATAAGCGATGTATAATGTTTACAACCAAAATTGTCAGTATGGTTTGTTTTCATGTACATATGTATGATTGCCTATGTCATACATGATAATTTAATAAATAATCTTTCTTGTTTAAAAAAAGGTATTTTGACTCCCACAACACGATGCTTGGTTACAGGACATGGTACTGTGGATGCTTTTGTTTCTGGGTTCTGCCCTTTCAGCCTCAGGACTGAGATTAAAGGAATCAGGAGTGACATGTACATGATTGCGGGTTTCTGGGTTAATAAGTGGATGCTTTTAAGTGTTACTAAAGGCATGCAGAATCAGTGTCAGTTAAGGATACCCTTCTACTGTTCAGTGTTGGTGGCACAGACAGTAAATCAGAGAGAGAGAGAGAGAGAGAGAGAGATTTTATAAAAGCTGATTAAACAAACATGTTTATGGTATTTAACCAGTCACTCCCCATCCCAGAGGCACAATATCCCATGTTGATTCTGTGAGAAAAACAAGATGAATGAACTTGTAATTGCAACTTTTCTTGACCAGCATTACTAAACCACATGTTCTCTGTCAATTGCAAAAGCCTGGGAAAAATTAGACCTTCACTGACCTGTACATCTCTGCATGTATCCTTAGATAATAGAATAGCTAATGTAGCCATGTGTAGTCTTTCTGTTGTTCTCTAATATAACAATTTAGGCAGTGAACCTTAAAAGACATGCATTTGCCGCATTAAAAGGCAAAAATTAAGGTTTTGCTATAGCTCCCTGCTATGTACATTGGCTAACACTGAAATAATGCTTCTGTGTCTTTCTGGCACTGCCCCCATTCCCCTTTATCAGCTATGTTGGTCTTATCTAGAAAAGATGAATTCTGTCCTGGTCCTTTCCCTCTGTGTCCCCTATCATCTTGTCACTTCACCAGAATTTCCTGTTTTCCCATACAATATTATCATTATCTGCTTTCTTCCCTACAAATCAAGATATCTGATGATACTGAAACAAATGTCCTGATCCCTCTTTGCCTTCAACCTGTTAGTCCTCTGTATTGTATATGTTCAATATTCCTTCTTAATAATGTTTTAATGTCAGGAGACAGTAACTTTTTTTTTAATTCATTTTTGTCCTTACTACATGGTGATTATCAGCCACATCTCAGCCAAGTGACCCATTCATTCCCTCAGTGATGTATAGGAGAGTCCCGTCCTGTAAGCAGCCATCAGGGGTGGTTTGAAGTGCTTCTGTTTTTGCTGTCCTACATCTGTGCACATGCTTAGTTAAGCATGAAAAGGGAGCATGCAATGAGCTGCCACACTGGTTGTTCATCATTTCTGCAAATGATATTGCCGGCGCATAGCACAATCAGTCAACACTGAAACATGGGAGATGGTTTTCCTCAATCTGCATAACAGAAATCACACCATCCTATTATACCCTCAAATGCATGCATCTCTGTCCTCCTACACCCAATCCTGTGGGAGAGGTGAGTGGGCCAAGCCCTGTTCCTCCCTCTCTCCCTGTCTGGCCGCTGCAGTGCTGATGCCATTAACTGTACCTCAGTCACCAGAATTACAGTTAGCGCTCCAGCACTATGTGCTAATGAGCCAAGCAATTCCACAAGACTTAAACTGGCATCCATGAACATTTTCAGCATGTTGTCTTAAGGATATGTGCATTGCGACTTAAAATCCTTTGATGCTGTCCAATTGTTTTTGTAGATAATTGAATTAGACTGAAGCCAGTCCATTCCACTCTATATCTGCTTTTCCTGATAGCTGTGTGTGTTACAAAAGGAAGAGATCTGGTACTGTAAGTGGTAGTGGTTTGCAGATCTGTATGTCTGGGGGGGGGGGGGAGGTCTATATTAGGTTATCGAAATGTTATTCTGGCAAACACCTATTCATCAACCCGTAAGCAGTGAAAATCGCTTCAGCAATTCACTTTATTTACTAAGGGCAATGAAATAGTTGCCCAAAGCACAACAGAGAACTAGAGAACTTTGCCTTTTTCTCCACTGTAGTGTGATCTTGGAGTTGGTATATATAGTTGGGGGGGTATGGGGGGGGTAAAGGCCCCATTTGGGTAGGTTGGAGTCAACTACAAGTTGGTCCGTTGTGCTTTGGGAAATCTGCTTCTAGCCACCATCTTGCTACTGCTCATCCACCCCAAGCACAAATGCTTAAAATGGCGGAGGATCTCATCTCCCTTATCCAGGGTAGTCAGGCCACAACTTCTAAAAGGAAAAGGTATCCTTCTGCAGAAATTATGACAAAACAGGATTCTGAGGAATCTGACTATTCAGTTTTTGAAGAGGAACAGCATCCCTTAACTGCATATGAGGATTCTGGTGCAGGAATCCATCCCTTCTGCCTCCCTTCCAGAGGACTTTTCCTTTGAGGAAACCCTTCCCTCCCTCAGGGAACATTTCCAATGGGAATCTCAGGACTTCCCACAGTCTAAGAAAAGACTTAGAGAGTTTCTGGACCTGCCCCAGCACAGACCCCTGGCCATCCCCCTTATTTTAGAAGTGGTGGATGATGTTTTCCATGAATCCAGCTTAGCCCCTGACGCCCTCCCTCCTGCTCCCAGTAAACCGGACAGGTACTAGCATTACACTCTTGCAATTTTTATGTAATTACTCATTGCTATATCTTTAAATTTGTGTTGTAATATTTCACTGTGGACAATGTTATTTGTGAAAATTCCAATAAAAATCATATTTGAAAAAAAAAACTGACAGTTACTACCTGCGCAGAAATCCTGCTGCAGACCCAAAGGTCATTACACAGGGACCTAAATGAGCTAAGACTAGTTCTGCCAAGAATCCTCTTCCTTCTGACAAGGACTCCAGAGCTCTGGACAGATGGGGTAAAAAAGTATACACCTCTGCAACCTTAGCTATCAGACCACTCAGTTGTCAGTTCCATATGTTAAAATATCAGCAACACACTTTGGAACTATTAAAACAGAAGATTGCTACCTTTCCTGACTGTGCCAATTCAAAAGAGTTAGCACATTTACTGCACTCTGCTTGTCAAGTGGCCAAACACTCATCACAATGTGGATATGATGCCCTAGAATCCTCTAGCAAGGCGGCAGTGACAGGCTCTGTTATTAGGAGACATGCATGGCTGAAGAAACAACCTCTCCGTGATCATGTCAAGTCTAAACTTATTGATGCACCCCTAGATAAGGAGCACTTGTTTGGAGAAAAAGCAGAAGCTTTGCTTAAAAAGATGGAAGACAAAGCAAAATCTATGCAAACAGTAAAAGATTTCTTTCACGTTCAACCGCCCAGATTCAGCAGGAACTTCCCCTCTAAGCACTGGGCCTTCCCTGCACCTAGAAGACAGGCCAAGGTAAGCCCCGCAGGGACAGACCATCCAGGCCCCTATCCCAGGGCCAGCAGAGAAGCAAACAATGAACTACTTCCATCTCAAAGGCAGGGAGTTCTAAGCCAACCTTCTATGGCAAACACTCAAAATGACTCCCCCTCCCCCCTCTGCCCTCCCTTCACTCATCAAAAACTAGGAGGAAGGCTCTCCCTCTTCAAAGACAAACGTCTTTTTGTAACAAAAGACCAATGGGTCTTAAAGATCATTTTTCAGGGATACAAATTCTCTTTCAGCGAACTCCCAATTCCAATTCCAGACTTACCTCCAAATCAGTAGGCAGATGCATTGAAACATATCCCAGGGGGAAGTAGAACCTGTCCCCTCAGATCAAACAGGCAAAGGCTGTTATTCCAGACTATTCCTTGTTCCCAGAAAAGAGGGCACTTGGCACCCCATCTTGGTTCTGTCCATTTTGAACACCTCATTGGTGGTCCCCAGATTCAAAATGCTAACTTTGCAGTAGCTGCTACCTATGGTAACAAAAAATGCCTGGCTAGTGACCCTAGACCTAAAAGATGCCTATCTCTACATTCCTGTCAGGGAATCTTGCAGGAAATTCCTGGGCTTCAGAGCAGGCTCACAACACTTTCAGTTCTCTGCGCTGCCCTTTGGCTTATCTACTGCTGTCAGAGTATTCACCAAATGCTTGGTCCCGGCCATAGCATTCTGCAGACAGAGAAGTATACAGATTTATATATGAATACAACGAACACGTATACAGATTTACCCTTACCTGGACGACTGCCTTATTCTGGCAGAGTGCAAAGAAAAGCTGCTGCAGGACCTTCTCTTTGTCAAATCACTCCTAACTTCCCTAGGGTTCACCATCAACAAGAAGAAATCAAAGCAAAACCTCACCAGAAAGATCATTTTCTTGGGAGCTGTGCTAGACACAGCATCCTAAATGGCCTTCCTGTCCCCAGAAAAGCAGAGCTTCCTGCCTCTCTACTTTACCCAGCTGGCTCCCAGACGTCACGGCATGGTCAAGCCCTTATGCCTAAAAAACAAATGATAAGAATGGCTGAAGACCTTATTTCTGTAATCAAGAGAAGTCACCCTTCCCCCTCTAAGAGACCTAGGACTGATTTTCCTTTGGATTCTTCTGATGAGGACTCTGAAATTTCTGTTTCCACTGGTGACCAGGATTTACCCTTATCTACCAATGAGGATTCTGATGCAGAGGACTCCATTCCCTCTGCTTCCCCTCCAGAGGATTTCTCTTTTGGTGAAACCTTGCATACTCTTAGGGAGCATTTCTGCTGGGAAAGCCAGGATTACTCTGACTCCAAAAAGAGGCATAGGGATTTCTTACTCCTGCCCCAACACAGGCCTTTAGCTATACCTTCTATACTGGACATTGTTGATGATGTCTTCTTGGAATCTAGCCTGGCCCCTGACTCTTTACCTCCTGCTCCCAGAAAACCTGATAGGTATTACTGGGTTCCTGACTCTCACAAGTTCCTTTTTAAAAATCCTACTGTGGATCCTGAAACCATTTCACAGGGACCCAAGGGCATTAAGGCTACTACTGCCAAAAATCCTACCCCCTCTGATAGAGATTCCAGGGCGCTGGATAGATGGGGTAAGAAGGTGTACACTTCTGCAACCTTGGCCAGTAGGGCTTTAAACTGCCAGTTTCATATGTTGAAGTATCAGCAGCATATTATTGGATTGCTTAAACAGAAATTGATGTTGATTCCTGACTGTGCTGAAAATAAAGATTTACAGGATTTAATGCATTCTGCTGAACAAGTTGGAAAACATACTTTGCAATGTGGTTTTGATTCATTAGAGGCATCTTGCAGGGCTGCTGTCACTGGGTCTGTACTTAGAAGGCATGCTTGGCTTAAGGAGCAATCTTTGCCAGATCATGTTAAGGCTAAATTGCTGGATGCTCCCTTAAACCAAGACCGCCTATTTGGCAACAAAGCAGAAGAAGTACTTAAAAAGATGGAGGAAAAAGCTAAATCTTTGCAAACTGTTAAAGATTTCCTGCAAGTACAAACTCCCAGATTTAGTAGGCATTGGCCCTCTAAGAATTGGTCCTTTCCTGCCTCTTCCAGGCCTTTTCAGTCCAAGTCCAAACCCAGACCAAGCAGAACACCCAGGCTGCAGTCCCAAGGGACGTACAGGACTAAGCAGTAGGGGGCTCCCACTTCCAAAGCAGGAAGTAGTAAGACTCCCCCCTATGGTAAATTGTCTCAATTACTTAACTTTAAATCTTCCAAGCCCTGCTCAACTGACTGTTCCTTTAGGGGGCAAGATTGCCCTGCAGGCAAAAAATTGGGAACTCGTTACCCAGGACAAATGGGTTTTAAATATAGTTTCCCAAGGATACAGATTCAACTTCCACTCCTTACCAACCCCAAACAGTTGGCCAAATCTACCCCATAATCAGTGGTCAGAGGCTCAAAAGCAAGTTCTCTTTCTTTTAAGCATCATGGCTATTCAGTCTGTCCCAGAAGAAGAATGGGGACAAGGTTTCTACTCAAGACTTTTTCTGGTACCCAGAAAAGACAACTCCTGGCTTCCTATCCTGGACCTGTCTATCCTAAACACATTTTTGGTAATCCCAAAATTCAAGATGCTAACTCTTCATCAGCTGCTTCCTATGCTAGGCAAAGATGCCTGGTTGGCAACACTGGATTTAAAGGAAGCCTACCTGCACATCCCAATAAGGGAATCTTGCAAAAGATACCTATGCTTCAAAGCAGGCTACATGCACTATTAGTTCTCTGCACTGCCCTTTGGCTTATCTACTGCGCCCAGGGTATTCACAAAGTGCCTAGCTCCAGTCATTCCCTTTTGCAGGCAAAGAAATATTCAAATATACCCATACCTGGACGATTGTCTAATTCAGGCAGAAAGCCAGGACATACTATTGAATCATCTGGCATTTGTAAAGAAATTGCTAACTTGTCTGGGGTACACTGTAAACGAAAAGAAATCCAGTCTTGTACCCTGCCAGTCAATTGTATTCCTGGGAGCAAGCTTGAATACAACTTCCCAGATGGCCTACCTCACGCCAGTGAAACAAGTTCATTTGACAGCCTACTTCAAACTACTGGCCACAAAGACCCAGCTATCTGCAAGGAAAATACTGCAAGCCCTGGGGTTCATGGCCTCCTGCATTCTACTAATTCCATATGCAAGACTGCATATGAGGAAACTACAGTGGTATCTAAAAATCCTGTGGTGTCAACATTCTCAGGATCTAGAATCATTGATTCTGATTCCTATCATACCTTGTCTACAGATGGAGTTCCTTTGGTGGGCAGAGGCCTGCCACCAAAACAAGGGACTGCCATTCACTCTACCCCCTGCCGGCCAAACCTTAACAACAGACACATCAGATTATGCATGGGGGGGCTCACTTGGCAGGGAAGTGCATTCAGGGAAATGGAACCCAAGTCAAATGCACCTGCATCAATCAAAAAGAAATGTTAGCTGTACAGAATGCTCTGACAGGCTTCAAGGACCACATTCTTCCAAGACAATTATTGGTAAAGACGGACAACACCACTGTTATGTGGTACATAAACAAGCAAGGAGGAACCCACTCATACCCTCTCTGCAGACTAGCCATGGCTGTGTGGAACACAGCCTTGAGCTACCAAGTGCACCTTCAGGCTCAATTCCTGCCAGCAAAGTTAAATACACCGGCAGACAACCTAAGCAGAAGTCTCATGGACCCACATGAGTTGAAACTGGAACCAAAAATATTCAGCATGTTGGGAAACAAATGGGGGAGCCCAGAGATAGACCTGTTTGCCTCCCCCCAGAACTACCAATTGGACAAATTCTGCACAAGGACTCCCCACAAACAAGCTTGGAAAGTGGATGCCCTGTCCTTCACTTGGAAAAACCTATCGGTATATGCCTTTCCCCCTCAGCCTCTCCTCTCCAAGGTACTACTAAAGATCAAACAGGACAAACCAAGGACAACACTGATTGCACCAGATTGGCCATGGCAACACTGGTACCCCATCTTGCGCAGTGTGTCACAGCGGACACCATGGCATCTGCCTCAGACCCCTACCCTGCTGTCCCAGCAGGGGGGCCAGATTCTGCACCCACAGCTTTAAACCTTGAACCTGGCAGCCTGGCTAATTACCTGATCTCTCCGTTACCATCCCTCAGTAAACAAGTGATGGATGTCATTCTGGAGGCAAGGAGGCCTAGTACTAGAAAATCCTATGCTGAAAAATGGAAAAGATTCTGTTCCTGGAGCCAAACTCAGGATGGGCACAGCAGTTCCCAATTTACCTCAGATTCTTCAATACTTAACTGAGATGGTTCACAAGGGCCTTTCCTTTTCCAACATCAAAATTCATGCCTCAGCCATTTCAGCTCTTTACAATACAGAACCACCCCTATTCTCTCATCCACTGTTAAAGCAGTTCCTCAGAGGGGCCAACAACTTAAGACCACCCAGTAGAGTCCCTACTCCAGCCTGGGACCTCAACTTTGTATTGGAAACTCACTCTACCTCCCTTTGAGACAGCTGCAAATGCAGAGTTGAAATTCCTTTCTTGGAAAACAGCCTTCCTTCTAGCCATCACTTCAGCAAGAAGAGTGTCTGAATTACAGGCCCTCATGGCAGTGGAGCGTTTCATCATCGTTCATGTGGACAGGATGTCCCTCAGGATCAATCCCTCCTTCATGCCCAAGGTGGTATCCAGTGTGGCCCTTAATCAGTCCATTCATTTGCTTACCTTCTTTTCTAATCTACAGAACAAGGGGGAACGAATACTACACTCATTGGACATGCACAGACAACTTAGATTTTACTTGGACAGGACTAAACCTCTCAGGAAATCTTAACAGCTGCTGGTTGCATTTGCTGCAAGGGCAGAGGGGAAGGCCATTTCAAAGCAAACCATTTCTAAGTGGATAGGCCACTGCATTCATTTCTGCTATAAGCACCACGGCAAACTTACCCCACAGGGGATTAGGCCACATTCAACCAAGGCTGCATTTACTTCTACAGCCTTTCTCAGAGGTGTCCCTACCAGGGACATCCTAGAAGCTGCTACCTGGAGTTCTGTACATACCTTCACCAAGCATTACCACTTGCCAGTTTTTTCTAAATCCAGATCTGGTTTTTCCACTGCAGTCTTGCACCATGGCAAACCTACCCCACAGGGGATTAGGCCACATTCAACCAGGGCTGCATCTACTTCTACAGCCTTTCTCAGAGGTGTCCCTACCAGGGACATCCTAGAAGCTGCTACCTGGAGTTCTGTACATACCTTCACCAAGCACTACCACTTGCCAGTTTTTTCTAAATCCAGATCTGGTTTTGCCACTGCAGTTTTGCAGGGCCTTATAGCTGGTCCTAGCTATTTAATTTCCTCCACCCATCTGTAGCTTTGGGAATCTACCCAAATGTGATGAATGCAACAGTGAAACACGAAGAACATATTACAGTTGTGTACACTTACCATAAATGTAGATGTTCGACTGTATTCACTGTTGCAGTCCTGGTTACCCTCCCTCCAGCCCCCTGACTTCTATTGACTATACTTCTATTCTTATTTACTATGCTTAAAGCTTTTTGGTGTACTTGCTTTTTTGTTGGAGGTGTAAGTTTGTATATAATTACTTCCCATTATGGGGGCACCTGACATCTGGGGCAAGAAAAACTGATGTAATGGCATCGGCTGCATGCTTTATACCCCTGACTACCTGACGTCATGAAAGATGAGACAGCAACCGACGCAGGACCCAAGACTTTGATAATAAGGCTGACTGAGAGCTACTGCAGGCGGATAACCCAAATGTGATGACTGCAACAGTGAATACACTCAAACATCTACATTTATGGTAAGTGTACACAACTGTACTTTCCCTATCTTACCATTATGGTAACGTTTTCTACCATTGTTGGTAGACTTCCTTTCTTTATCCCTTTCTTTCTTTAGGGTGCATGTGTGTGTTTATCTGTGTGAGTGATAGATGTGGCAGAAAAGGCTAAATCTTCTACAATAGGCTTTAAACAATGTACTGAGTGGGGAAGTAAAATTCCACAGTCAGACAATCACAAAAAATGTGTCTATTGTTTGGGAGTTCCTCACTTGAGTGTGGTTTGTTCCATTTGCCAGGGCTTTAGTAATAGAACCTTGCCAGAGAGAAAGAATAAATTGATCCTGAAAGGGCTCCTTAAGGCCCCTTTTGAGGAAGCCTTGTCCAAGGGCAACCAGTGTCCGCCGGCCTCTGGCTCCAAGTCCTCTCGCTTGGTGCCGTCATCTCCTTTGGCACCGACTGTTAAGAAACACAAGCATGCCTCTGAGGGTTCCACCACGGAATGGAAAACCAAGATTCAGAAACCTTCGGAATGGTCAAAGTCTCCGACATCCGAATATTTTTTCAGTACATTCTACACCGGCTATGTCTGTAGTTCAGAGTCCTCTGTATGGCTCCAGCCACCTCTATGACTCTGACTCCAATGCCGACTATTTCTCCTGTCACACAACAGTCGGTGCCGAAACTAATGATAGTCTCAGAACCCAGTTCTACTTCACCATCTATAGACCATTTCCATGGACATTTACCTAGTCCTTTCCTAGAGAGAACTGAGTCTCCTTCAGCCTTTTAGACAGCTCCACCAGAAGTCTTTCGGAAATGGATGTTGTTAGGTTGGTGGACCAGATCTTGGCAGCCCAGGGTCTTTCCACTTCTGTTCAGCCCCCCTCTCCCTTCTGGAGCAGGTGTTTTCTTCTCCATCCACATTCAATTATTCTCCTCCTCTAACCTCTTCACAGATTTTAGAGCCATCAGTTCTGACCTCCCAGGTTCCGATGACATCAACGCTGACTACAGCTTTGCCCTCGACACAGAGTCTGGCTCTGGCCCCTCGGTGCCATCGGCAAGGTCGGTTCTCTAGGACCATGTCCTTGCCACCGAGCATGGAGAGTACGTGTCAGTTTGAAGCATTTCTATGGAGCCATCCGTATCTTTTCTGGCTGTGGCAGCACTGGACCCATCCTCTGTTCTAATCTGTCAGATGGGACTTTCGGGGCAGGGTGTGACACCGGTTCTGAGTTTGTCTTTTTTGGTTCCGGGCTCCCATCCCTCCTCAGGAGGTCCTGCCTTTCATGCTATGGAAAGGGGTTTAGCCACTGCTTATTTTCACGTGGATCCTGGATTACTGGAGTCTTCTCCTGTGACCCCAGGTTTCTCATTTCAGCCACCAACCTCTACTCCTGGACAGCATGAATCATGGTAACAAGATTTGCCTTCTAAAGGTACTCTCTCTTCTGAGTCCTCCGCAGATGTTCCCACTGAAGAGCCCCCCTCAGAAGAGATTGTGTAAGAGGAAACACATAGATTCTCCGGAATATTCCATCACAGAAGCGGATTTCGATGACAGGGAGATTTTCCCACGATCACACCCCTGGAAGATGTCTCCTTTGGAGACATTCTGGAGATCCTAAAGCAGAGGGGTAATTGGAAGTCCAAAGACCCATCATCGGAGGAATCTGTGTACTTGCAGGCCTTTGATGCATGCCCATCTACCTCCTCGGTGACCCCCGCCTGCTGACAATCTAATTAAAGTGATTGCTCAGTGGGCTTGGAAGGCTCCTGGTTCTGTGGAACCAGTTCCCAAGAGACCTGATAAAATACTTACTGCCCCAGAAGACCAACCACATTGGGCTAAAGGTTTAGTAGTAGATGTCATGTTGATAGCGGCTGCCATGAGAAAAGAACTAGCTGTGGAAAGTTTTACTGTCTATCCCGTGAACTGAGAGTCCAGGGTGATAGACAGATTTGGGAAGCAGGTATATGCGTCGTTGACCGTCTCCATCAGGCCCTCGAACTTCTTGGCACATTTCACAAGGCTCCAAAGGGATCTGACAGCAGCTTCAGGTGTTGCAATTCGGAGACACACTTGGATGTGCCTGTGCGAGTTTACAGAACCATTCAACTCTTCCTTTGTCAATGCCTCCTTTGATGGGCCCTCTTTGTTTGGTCCCAAAGTAAAGGAAACTCTGTCCAGGTTTGAAAAGGATCATAGGATCATAGGAAGATACTAGGCTATTGGCCCTGAGGCTCTTATAATCCTAGCCAAGAGTTTAGCCCATGTTTAGACAAATGGAAAGACTTTGTCTGCTGTAGGCGTACATTTTTCCACTCCTCAACGATCCTATTCCAGGAATCAGAGGAGTGGTAAGATGTTGTTCAAGAATTTCCAGAAGCCTTTCCAACACATACATTGCTTGTTCTCCCTCGAGGCAGAGGGAGGAGTTATAGTGGAAGACACCGTCCCAGAGGTAAGGGTGGTCAGCAGAATCAGGGTTTCAGAGATTCTTTTGCTGGTCAACCCTATCAGCGCTCCTGAAGTGGTGCTGAATTGTATACCTCTGCGGGAATATTTTCCTTGCACCCAGACGCCTAGTGACATAACTACCAATGCCTGGGTGCTAAGGATAATTGCCTGATGTTATCCAATTCCCTTTACCTCCGAGAGCCCCTACAGGACTCCACAACATTCCATCCAGTCAGAGAGTTCAAGCAGCAATAGAGATACAAAAGCTGCTAGAAAAAAGAGTCATCCAAGAAATCCCACCAGACCAGTTAGGATCCGGGTTTTACTCAAGTTTCTTTTTAGTGCCAAAGAAAGTAGGAGACTCATCCAACAAGCAAAATTCCAGATGGTCTCAGTTCAATCTAGTCTCCCCTTCTAAGAGAAAGACGTCTGGATGTGCTCCATCGACTTTCATAACGTGTATTATCACATAAAGGTGAACAAACGCTCAAGAAAGTTTCTCCACTTCCGGCTGGGAGCCAGTCATTTCCAATTCAGAGCACTGCCCTTTGGCCTTACACAGCCCCCAGGGTGTTCACCAGATGTATGGCAGCAGTCACAGCTTATTTGAGGCTGCACAGATTCTGAGTGTTTCTTTATCTAGGCAACTGGCTCCTATCCGCTCCCTCCAGACATCTGCTACAACAGACCACGAACTTCATCCTTGACCTATCCCACCAATTGGTCATAACCATAAACTCTGCAAAATCCCACTTAATCCCAACCCAAGACATGGAATTCATTGGAGCTCATCTCAACACTTCCTCTTACATAGCATCACTTCAGGCTACAGAAGATACAGGCTCAGGTTCATCCTCTATCACACTCAAGCAAAATACCTGCTCAGCTGATTCTGCAGTAGCTGGGTTCCATGGCAGCTGGTATCACCTTAGTTCCATTAGCAAGGTTTCACATGAGGCTCCTCCAATGGCTACAAGCAAACGAATGGTTGATTCTAACCCACCCCATGGGTCACTCAATTTTCATATCCAGTTCATGCAATAACGGTCCAACTTAGTGGATGTATTCAGAAGAGATTCTTCGGGGCCGTCCCTTTGTCTTCCCTCAGCCCAAGGCCATCATGACCACTGATGCTTCCCAGATGGGGTTGAGGAGCATTATCCGGGGAGGACAGTCCAAGGTACTTAGTCCCCCTCCGAGGCCAACCTGCACATTAGTGTACTGGAGATAAGAGCAGTGCTTCTCACATTGCTAGCCTTTCATTTTGCCTTACCTCTAGGGATGATAGCTATTCAATCAAATAACATGTCAGTGGTCTGGTACATCAACAAACAAGGGGGAACCAAGTCCTACCCATTTTGTTGAGAAGCCCCTCAAGTGTGACAATGGGCCATATCTTCCAACCACTTTCTGATAGCAACGCACATCCCGGTGACTTCCATCGTAATTGTGGACAAATTGAGCAGATTCAACCTCCTGCCTCATGAGTAGTCTGTTAACTCCAGAGTACTGAAGGAGATTTTTCTTCGTTGGGGCCAGCCTTGCTGCGACCTGTTTGCCTCACCGCTGAACAAATGCAGAAGCTATTTTGCCCTAATTCCCCCTCAAGGGAAGCCCTCAGAAATGCTTTTCTCCACGATTTGCCCCTAGATCTTCTCTATGCCTTTCCCCCCTTCCCTCTGATCCCATTATTTCTCAAGAAAGCATCTCGGTTGAGAAGCAAAGTGATCCTCATTTCTCCTTATTGGCCTTGACAGATGTGGTTTCCTTTTCTTTGGCTTCATCTGTTCTGCTGACCATGGATTCTGAAACCAGCTCCAGATCTCCTGTCCCACCCCAAGGGACTGGTGTATCCCAATCTTCAGTCTCTCAAGCTGATGGTTTGGATCCTCCACTTCCGATGGTCGCCAGGCATAATGATGTACCTTCTCCAATGCAGCACATTTTGTTGGCATCTCATAAGTAATCCACCAGGACTCTCTACCTAAACAAATGGAGGAGATTTTCTATTTGGGCCTCAGACAATGGACTAGACCCCTTTTCAGCACCCGGTAGAGAAAATTCTGGAACTCCTAGCTGCCATCTTTAATAAAGGAGTGTCTGCTTCTACAGTTAAAGTTATCTTAGCAGCAATTTCAAATTTTCATACCAGATATGGAGACCAACCTTTAATTTCCCAAGGGTACAATACGCTTAAGGCCTCCTTTTAAAGATCCTCTTCCACGTTTGGATCTCACTCTGGTATTGCAGTCACTTACAGCACCACCTGTGATTTAAACTTCCTTTCCTGGAAGACGTTACTTCTTGTAGCTCTCAGTTCAGCAAAACAAGTCTCCAGATTACAAGCTGTATGTTCCAAAGCCCCTTACTTAATTTTTCATAAGGATAGGGTATCACTCAGAATAAACCCATCCTTTCTATGTAAGGTGATTTCAGAGATTAATATCAATCTGTCTATAGACTTACTGGTATTCTTTCCAAACTATTCTAACAAAGGAGAGTATTGCCTTCACCTTCTGGATGTACACAGACAGTTGCAGTACTCTCTAGATAGAATCTGATCTGAACAATTGTGTCCTTTGCTAGTGCAGCTATGGGCAGATCAGTGTCCAAAGTAACTCTCTCCAGATGGTTGAGAGATTGTATATCTTTCATCTACACTAAGCTGATATGAAGCTAGCAAAACCAGTCAAAGCACATTCTGTTAGATCAGTAACAACTTCTGCTGTCTTCCATTCCAAGGCTTCCATGTCAGAAATTTGCACGGCTGCAACCTGGGCCTAGCCTCATACCTTTATTACGCATTACAAATTGGATATGGTCTCCAGGGGAAGAACATATTTTGATTCTGTGTGATCATCAGGAATGCCCTTCCCAAAGGTCTCCCAGGTTACAAGGTAGCTGGGGACTCTGTTCTATTAGTCAAGAATAGATGAAGATTGACAACATCAGATAAAGAAGTTATCTCTTACCATAATGTTCCAGCTGTGTTGTCAGTCTTCATCTAATCTTGCATCCCTTCTGCCTGCCCTCTGCTTTGGCTTTCTGATGGTGCGCTTCCCAGTCCTGGGTTGTTATGGTTACGGATACCTTGGACAAGGTTTCTGATCTTTATTTTTCAATCATTCTGTCTATTGTAAACTCGATCTGAGGTAAACTGGAGAGGGGAATTGTGGGTAGATTTCCAGCTCGATAGATTTTTTTGGCTGATGCAAGTTGTAGAACAGCCGGATCAATTCCAAGGATCTGACCCGTATCCCATTAGTCAAGAACAGATGAAGACCGACAACACAGATGAAACGTTACGGTAAGACATAACTTCATTTTAGCAGTTAAGTGCAAACTGCGCAGGAATGTTCTTAAACAGCTGGAAGTATTCCACCATCTGCCCTTTTACCATTTTCTCTCTGCATGCACTGATTTGTTTTGCATTATTTTGTATTATTTATATTCAGCTTTATTTTACATTGATGCTGAAAGCAAACTATATACTGTTTAATGAACTGCATTTCATAAACAGATTATTTGAAATTATTTTATTGTAATTCTGATGTTTGTTATAAATTTGAAGTTAATTTTTATTTTATGTTTATCTCAATACTTTTTTATTATTCTTAGAATAGTATTTTAATAACCTTCGTTTCATTGACATTTATTTTATTTAACATATACATTAGCATTTTCTTAACTTTTGTTTAACATTTGCTTGTCTAAGTTGCCATCTGTTTTGTAAAGTCCTTTGCAATAAAGCATATAATAAATGTTGGGTTGAGCCGAGTTTCTCTGTATTGTATAATTCTCCATGTTGGCATACGTTTTGGCTGAAAAGGTTCTATGCATTAGTCTTATACAGTCTATAAATAAATTTCAAAACAGATTAACACTGTCAAATATATTAACTTGTCAGTTTCTTCTGCTAAAGAATGAATCCAGCTATTGACGGAAAGAGGGTGGTAGCTAAAACTACATCTCAAACGTTTTCATTTACACTTTTTCTGTTGGCTTTTTCCATGTGTGTGTGTATTTGTGCATCTGGTAGTTACCAGACAACATAGCCTTAGTTTTAGATTAAACAATGAAAAGTTATATTGCGTGTACCCAGGTAACTGTTGTATTTAGGTAATTCTGAATGAAAGATGTTATTGGATAAGCTTTGGGAAGTTCTAATTAGGAAGAGGTGATCAGCATAATGTATAGCATTCCACTCAGGATAGTTGAGAGTGAGAGAGGTAATGAAAACTGAGATCAGATAAGGTCAAGGTTAGAACTCAACATAGCAGAGAGTGGGGCAGGCTGAGAGAATATGGAAAGTATATTTTTATAAGTATTTTCAGAAAGTTGCCTTGCAAATCAGTCAGCTGGAACGCAGAATGGTAAAATTTGACGGAATATAATTTTTCAGTAAGATTTGTTAAGTAAAGCATCAGACAAATTCCAATAATATATATTTATAACTGTTCCTGGGTTAATGTGAGAAAATGTTCTTATGTTATAGTTTCCTTGTAGTTTTTCACCTTGCAGTTGCCCTTGTCGTAAGTAGAACACCTCACTTAGATCTGTGTAGCAATTAAAAAGGAAGAAACGCTGTGAAAAAAGTTCAAGAGAGAAAAAAGAAAGAAGGAAGGAAAAGAATGAATAAAAAAGCTATACTGAAATGCTAAATTTAGTGTGTGTATAGGATATTCATCTAAGCGACTGATTAGGTAGACTTACAGTATATATGCACAGTGGGTAGTTTTGGGTACGAGACATCTCCCAGAGATATGTACCATTAAAAGTGTGCGTCTCTTACTACTCTTTGTTTTAACTTCTGTTTTTTTTTCACTTGTATAATTTAGACTGTTTCATTTTATGTGTCTCAGCTCAATTGTGCACGCTCCAGGAATATGGTGCATATCCAGATGATATTCTGACCATCATTTATACTGTTTGATGTTCTTCGTGTTTCACTGTTGCAGTCATTACATTTGGGTAATCTGCTGGCAGGTTGCCCTCAGTTGTCCTGAATAGCAAAGTCTTGGGTCCTGCGTCGGTTGCTGTCTCTTCTTCCATGATGTCAGGTTGTCAGGGGTATAAAACATGCAGCCGACGCCGTTTTAATCAGTCTTTCTTGCCGTGCAGTCCTCGAAGCAGAAGCAATTCGCAAGTGCCGGTCGGCTGACTCCTGAAATTTTTGTTTTCGAGTTTCAGAATCAAAGTCTTCAGCCTAAAGCTAAGTACCCTGTTGGGGAAACTTCTTCTTGCTCCTTACCAATGTAAGTAAAAGTTAATAATTGTATTACTTGTGGGAAGCAAATACCTCATAAGGATTTTCATTTGTACTGTATTCCTTGCTAGGCCCTGACCATAATGTGCCTTGCTGTCGGTTTTGTGCTAAATTTAACCAACACACTATTAAGTGTCGGTATATTTTTGCTTCTTAATATTTTGGCTCAAGATTTAACTATCCAGAAATGTCATTGGTTAGCAATCCGACTATTTGGAATTCACAAAAAACACAAAGAAAAAGACAGATACAGACCTTCGAGGTCCAAAACAGACGACGAAGCTTCTCCAAAGCCAGTCGTTGGTTCGCCGGTACTCAGTGAGGCGCTTTCGCAGCCCCTGATGCCCGCTACTTTTGATTCGCAGGCCTCTACCGAGACCCATTCGGAGTCCGGTATGCCGCGAGACACTTCAAGTATTGAACCCGCGGATGTCTCTCCCTTAGATACAGCTTTTGGAAGTATTTTTCATTCCTTTGGGTGACTTCCAGGACGTACCAGTGACTGCTCACTTTCCGGTTTTGTTTTTATTTGGTTTGTCTTGCCGGATTTTTCCAGTCTCTCCCTTAGATGGGTCCGGAGTCGCTGAGCAGGCACCGGCTTTTGAGGGTGTTTTCAGGCCTAAAGATTTGTATATTAAACCGATGCCATCATCAAAAACAAGGCCAAAACCAACTTCTATGTCGAAAAAAACGACACATGGGCCACATGTTCAGACCCCTATGCCTAAAAAGCAAATGATCAAAATGGCTGATGATTTAATTACCTTGATCAGGGGTTCCCAACCCCCTCCTGCTAAGAGGCCTAGGCAAGGCAATGATTATGAATCTTCACATCAGGTTTCCATTTTTTCTGATTCCTCTTCTGATCAGGAATTTTCTTTTACTCCTTATGAGGACTCTGATGCAGAAGAATCCATCCCTTCTGCTTCTCCTCCTGAGGATTTTTCTTTTGGAGAAACTTTGCATATCTTAAGGGAACATTTTCATTGGGAGAGTCAGGACTTTTCAGAATCCAAAAAAGAGGCTTAGGGATTTCCTTTTTCTTCCTCAGCATAGGCCTTTGGCTATACCTCCGGTTTTAGACATTGTTGATAATGTTTTCTCAGAATCCAGCATGGCTCCTGATTCCCTGCTTCTGGCTCCTAGTAAGCCAGACAGATATTACAGGGTTCCTGACTCCCACAAGTTTCTTTTTAAAAACCCTACTGCTGATCCTGAAACAATTTCTCAGGGTCCCAAGGGTGTTAAGGCTTCTACTGCTAAAAACCCTACCCCTTCTGATAGAGACTCCAGGGCGCTGGATAGATGGGGTAAGAAGGTTTACACATCTGCAACCCTGGCTATCAGGGCTTTAAACTGTCAATTTCATATGCTTAAATATCAGCAGCATGTCATGGGCTTACTGAAACAGAAAATTATGTTGATTTCTGACTGTGTGGAAAATAAAGAGTTACAGGATTTATTGCATTCAGCTGAACAAATTGGAAAGCATACTTTGCAATGTGGTTTTGATTCCTTGGAGGCCCCTTGCAGGGCTGCCGTAACTGGATCTGTGATAAGAATGCATGCTTGGCTCAAGGAGCAAAATCTGCCTGATCATGTTAAAGCAAAATTGTTGGATGCTCCTTTACAACAGGACAGTCTATTTGGTAATAAGGCAGAAGACGTTTTGAAAAATATGGAGGTCAAAGCTAAATCTATGCAAACTGTAAAAGATTTCTTACAAGTGCAGCCACCCAGGTTCAGTAGGCACTGGCCTACTAAGAATTAGTCCTTTCCAGTACCCAACAGAGCCGCTCAGGTCAAACCCAGACACTCCAAAGGCTTCAGGTTTCAGTCACAAGGAACTTACAGAACAAAACAATGGGGTGCTCCCACCTCCAAATCTGGAAGTAGCAAGCCCCCCCGCCTACAGTAAACAGTCTCAATGACTTTCCTCTGCCATTTCCAAGCACTTATCTTTTGGCAGCCCCTTTGGGGGGAAAATAGCACTTCATGCACAAAATTGGCATCTAATTACCCAGGACAAGTGGGTCTTAAATATAGTATCCCAAGGATATAAATTTCATTTCCACATGTTGCCAATTCCAAACGGATGGCCAAATCTGTCCCCAAATCAGTGGGCAGAGGCCCAGAAACAAATTCTGTCCCTCATGGAAATGGGGGCTATTCAACCAGTACCAGAAAAGGAAAAAGGACAAGGTTTTTATTTAAGACTTTTCCTGGTACCAAGAAAAGACAAAATCATGGCGTCCAATTCTGGACGTATCCATTCTAAATACTTTCCAGGACATTCCAAAATTCAAGATGCTGACTCTACAACAGTTGCTGCCTATGCTGGGCAAAGATGCCTGGTTGGTAACTCTAGACTTAAAAAAGGCATACCTGCATATCCCAATCAGGGAATCTTGCAGAAGATACCTCCGCTTCAAAGCAGGCTTTTTACATTACCAGTTTTCTGTACTGCCCTTTGGCTTATCTACTGCACCCAGGGTCTTCACAAAGTGCTTGGCACCAGTAATTGCATTTTGCAGACAAAGAAACATTCAAATTTATCCTTATCTGGACGATTGTCTAATTCAGGCAGAAAACAAGGACATTCTTCTACAACATCTGGCATTTGTGAAAAGGCTTCTAACATGCCTAGGGTACACAATAAACGAAAAGAAATCACAGTTACCCTCTCAAATAATTACATTCCTGGGTGCAAGCTTGAGTACAGCTGCCCAGATGGCTTACCTCATGCCAGACAAACAATTCTATTGATGACATACTTCAAACAAGTGGCCACAAAAACCCAGCTGTCTGCAAGACAAATTCTGCAGGCCTTGGGGTTCATGGCTTCCTGCATTCTACTAATTCCATATGCAAGACTGCATATGAGGAAACTTCACTGGAACCTAAAAAGCTTATGGAGTCAACATTGTCACAGCCTGGAAACAATGATTCATATCATTCCTTGCCTGCAACAGGAGTTCCTATGGTGGGCAGAGGCCTGTCACCAAAACAAGGGACTGTCATTCATTCCACCCCCTGCCACCCAAATCCCGACTACAGACGCATCAGATTATGCTTGGGGGCCCATCTGGCAGGGAGATGCAATCAGGGCGAATGGAGCCCAAATCAAATGCACCTATATATCAACCAGTAAGAAATGCTAGTTGTACAGAATGCTCTGGTAGCCTTCAAGGACTTTCTTCATCCAGGACAACTACTGATAAAGACGGACAACACCACAGTTATGTGGTACATAAACAAGCAGGGGGTACCCACTCCTACCCCCTTTGCAGAGTAGCCATGACTTTGTGGAACACAGGCTTGACTTACCAAATACATCTACAAGCACATTTCCTGCCAGGAGAGCAAAATACTCTGGCAGACGAACTAAGCAGAAATCTTATGAACCCACACGAATGGAAACTGGATCCACAAATCTCTAGCATGTTGACACAAAGATGGGGGAGACCAGACATAGGTCTTTTTGCCTCTCCCCAAAACTATCAGTTGGACAAATTCTGCACAAGAACTCATCACAAAAAAGCTTGGAAAGTGGATACTCTATCCTTCAGCGGGAAAAAACTGTCAGTCTATGCCTTTCCCCCTCTGCCTCTGTTCTCCAAGGTTTTACTAAAAGTCAGACAGGAAAAACCAAAAATGATTCTGATTGCTCCAGACTGGCCTCACCAACACTGGTACCCACTTCTACGCAACATGTCACATCTTCCTCCGTGGTACCTGCCTCAGACACCTTACCTACTGTCTCAGCAGAACTATCAAATTCTGCACACTCAGCTCCAAACTCTGAATCTTGCAGCATAGCTAATCAACTAATTTCACCAGTCACATCTCTCAGTAAACCTCTGATGGATGTCATTTTGGAGGCTAGAAGGTCTAGTACTAGAAAATCTTATGCTGATAAATGGAAAAGATTCTGTGCCCTGGAACCAAGCACAAGGAATAAACACAGCAATGCCCAGTATTCCTCAGATTCTGCAATATTTAACTGAGATGCTTCACAAGGGCATATCTTTTTCTTCTATAAAAATCCATGCCTTGGCCGTTTCGGCTCATTACAACACAGATCCTCCTCTCTTTTCTCATCCTGCTAAAGCAGTACCTCAGAGGGGCCAAAAATTTGAGACCTCCCAGGAGAGCACCAACTCTTGCATGGGACCTCAATTTTGTGCTGGAAAAAACTCACCCTACCTACTTTTAAACCAGCTGCTACTGCAGACATAAAATTTCTCTCTTGGAAGACAGCTTTTCTTTTAGCAGTCACTTCAGCTAGAAGGATTTCAGAACTACAGGCTCTCATGGCAGTGGAGCCTTTCATTATCTTTTATCCAGGCAGGGTGGCCCTCAGGACCAATCCATCCTTTATGCCTAAGGTGGTATCCAGTGTGGCTCTTAATCAGACCATTCATCTGCCAACTTTTTTCCCAAATCCACAGAACAAGGGGGAGCGGATTCTGCATTCATTGGATGTACACAGACAACTAAGATTCTATTTTAACAGGACAAAATCTCTAAGACAATCTGAGCAACTGCTGGTGGCATTTGCTGCAGGGGCAGAGGGAAAAGTTACTTCAAAGCAGACTATTTCAAAATGGATAAGCCATTGTATTCGTTTCTGTTACATGCACCATGGTAAGCCTGTCCCCAAGGGGATCAGATCCCATTCCACCAGGGCTGCATCTACTTCTGCAGCTTTTCTCAGAGGGGTTCCTACCAAAGGCATTCTAGAAGCTGCTACCTGGAGCTCAGTTCATACCTTCACCAAACATTGCCATTTACCTCTCTTTTCTAAATCCAGAGCAGGCTTTGCCACTGCTGTCCTGCAGGGCTTTATAGCTGCTCCTAATGCTGTATAATTCCATCCTCCCAACCATAGCTTTGGGATTCTACCCAAATGTAATGACTGCAACAGTGAAACACAAAGAACATAGTACAGTTGTGTACACTTACCATAAATGTAGATGTTCGAGTGTATTCACTGTTGCAGTCGTGGTTACCCACCCGCCAGCCACCTATTTCTCTCTTATTATACCTCTTCTTTCCTTTACTCTGCTCAAAAGCCTTTTTGGAGTATTTGCTTTTAGTTGGAGGTATATTTTTTGTGTTCCAAATTATATATATATATATATATATATATATATATATATATATATATTTTTTTTTTTTTATGCTCCCCATACCTGACATCTGGGGCAAGAAAAACTGATTAAAATGGTGTTGGCTGCATGTTTTATACCCCTGACAACCTGACGTTATGGAAGAAGGGACCACAACCGATGCAGGACCCAAGACTTTGTTATACAGGCCGACTGAGGGAAACCTGCCAGCAGATTACCCAAATGTAGTGACTGCAACAGTGAATACACTCAAACATCTACATTTATGGTAAGTGTACACAACTGTACTTTCTGGGTAGTATTTATTTATTTTGTAGGTAATTTCATTAATAACCTAGATTTAGTGATCGGTGCAGGTCTCTACTTTACTGCGCATATACAACCTGAATGAGTATCTGTAATTGTATGTTATTCCCTTTGTGATGTGGAACAAGATCGCAAGAAGTAATATTTGGAGGAAAAGCATACCATACTTTTATGAAATAAGGAACAAAGCCTCTCTGAGTAGAAAAGGGATAGCCAGTGTTAGGTGATAGCATTTTGGGATACTAGACACTTAGAATTACAGAAAGTTCAGTCCTTTTATATTGTCATGACTGCATTGCTAGAACATATATTTTCCATTTTTCACAACTTTATATCAGCAAAGTAGTAACATATGTATAACTTAAAGGTGCTAAACTGAGTGTGAGCATGCAATGAATTTGCATAATGTCCCATTTTTACTATGAATCTGAACTGTTCCGTAGTTATACTAACTTTAAACTTTTTGTTGAAGGTTCCCAGATAAGCCCCCTCTTGAAATTGTTAACAGCATCATTTCAAGTTGGCTGTGCTCTTTACCATTACCACAGCAGTATTACTGTGCTGCCTTCCTCCATTACAAAAAATTATTATCATAAAACACACAGCGGGTGCGTGCACACACACACACACACACACACACACACACACACACACACACACACACACACACACCAGTATATTAAAAGAAATGGCAAGAGGTAAAATGTTCTTTTTTAAAAGTCCATGCAGAAAATCTTAAACCATGAGTGCTACAAACAGACTATTATTATATAATGCTGTCAGTGTATCCACTCTAGACTTGAGTACTTTTACTTACTTCAAGTACTAATTTCTCAGAATGTAACCTTAGCATTCTTTGCAACTAATGAATTTATCTGGAAATAAAATAAGAAATGTAGCACATCCACTGGAACAAACACAGCTGGTAAACAATTTCTTCGAAGTCCTCTAAACGAACACAATGCTGCCAGATACACCGTGGTGTAATTCAAACACTTTTATTGACAAAAGTAGGTAAGCGCTTTTACCATTAAGGCTTCATCAGACCAAACAATTACAAACGAGTATAGGGACTCAATCTCTCTTAAATAGGTCTTTTCATGAATAATTCATCACTTCAATAAAATCATTGTGCTGACATCATTTCCTTAGCGCTGTACAAATATAAAACCATCTTACATCTCTTACAAAATTAAAAAATGTTTTTCTTTCTTTCGTTGACCAGCGTAATTGAGGCTGTATATATATAACCAATATACTTAACTGTCATATCTAGTATATTGCATATAAATAAGTTGATTATTCCTAAAAGCAAACAATAAAAATGTATATAGTTAAGTATACAAAAATTAAAATAATTATAAACTAACTCGTTCTTGACGAAGACATACAACAACTAATGACTATTTATATAAATGAAGTATATAAAAGTGATATATAAAAATGATATATACAGATGAGTGCAGAAAGAAATGTTTTATTTGATGGATTTCAGTCTTCTATTTTGTAAGACTGGTTTAAGAGGTACCTTGTCATTAAGCCCCGGTTTCTTATCTGCTCTAAACCTTATAATCCATTTCAGTTCACAACCTTCTGTAAAATTTTTAACATCGCCTCCTCAATTACTGGGACTAATAACTTGTAGTACTAAAAACTTAGAATAATGTACTAAACCTGCTTCTAGTGTATGTCTAGCTAATGCATTGTGCTCAGATCTATTGCGTGTGTGGTATAAATGTTCCCTCATCCTTTCTCTCAATTTCCTGTTGGTTTTACCTATGTAAAATGCGCTGCAGGACATACACCTAGCAAGACAGACTACATGTTCTGTTTGACAATCTGTATTCATGTGAAAAGTGTATTCATGGTGTGTAACTGGATGTATAAATGAAGTCCTAGTATCTATGTAGTTACAATAGTTACATCTGTTACAAGGTTTTGTTCCGTGCATGGTGTGTAACTGGATGTATAAATGAAGTCCTAGTATCTATGTAGTTACAATAGTTACATCTGTTACAAGGTTTCGTTCCATGCATGGTGTGTAACTGGATGTATAAATGAAGTCCTAGTATCTATGTAGTTACAATAGTTACGTCTGTTACAAGGTTTCGTTCCGTGCATGGTGTGTAACTGGATGTATAAATGAAGTCCTAGTATCTATGTAGTTACAATAGTTACATCTGTTACAAGGATGTTATGTGATCCTATCTCGCCTACATTCTGACTGATGGGTTCGGAGCCGATCCCTCGGCTCCGACTCGGCACGCTTATGCCAAAGAGCGAAGTCTCTTATTGGCTGAGCTTATTATATCCCAGGATGCACCACTACCAGTCCCCCAGATCTCGTTTGCCGCTAACCTGCGAAGACGTGGTCTCGAGCTGGCTGAGCTGAGTAGTTATTTTTTGACTAACTTTTCTGTCAGTTTTGCTGTTTTCTTTCAAAAAAAGCTGTTTTAACAGCTATTCTTACATTGTTGTGTGGTTGGTTTGAATTTCTTGTGAAATTTTGTTGTGTGACTGGGTTGTGTTTGGTAGGCCCCTTTCATCTAGGGCCTTCCGGTTATTCAACCCTTCTATATTTTATATATAGTAAAAGGCTTTAAAGTTTTTGGTAGCTGTTTGTTCTTACAGGGTTTCAAAGTCCCCTGTCATTTGCGAGTGATAACTGTAAGCCTATACTTAGGGGCAGTAATTGTATTTCTTCCAGTCAGATTACTGAAATTCCCCCCATAATGTCTCAGAATCCTAGGCCTTCGGGCTTTAAAAAATGTGTAAAATGTAGTTTCAAAATGTCCATCACGGACGATCACTCGCTCTGTGTGTATTGCTTAGGGGCAAAACATTTACAGGAATCATGTAGCGTATGTCACGCTTTTTCCTCAAGGGTCCTCCAGGAGAGGAAAAATAAATTAATTCTTAAGGGATTAATTAAACCTTCTTTCGAAGAAGCTTTGGCATCCTCTCCTTCTCCGGCCAAAGAAGGCGTCCGGTCCGACCAGTCCGTCGGATCCGACCGCTAAGAAACATAGGCAGGCCTCTCCTTCGGCTCCAAGGACTTGGAGCCGAGGTCGAACAGTCTGCCTCGATGCCACCAGTATCGACTCCTCTGGCTTCGGAGCCGATGGCTGGGGCATCGAGGCGGGTCACCTTCGCCGCTCCACTGCTCTCGGAGCCGACAAAGGTTGCCGCTCAGACACTTCCTCCTCGGCGCGAAGCCCACCTCGGCACCGATGGAATCTGGTATGTGTATTCCTCGGCGCCGATACTCATCGAGTCGCCTCGGGCCGGTCCCCTAGCCCTTTGGGGCCGTTGGAGAGGCGTCTCGAACCCGTTCTGTTTCCTCTCGGTCTTGAGGATGTCAGATTCTGATATAGACAGGGTGCTCCAAAGACTGTTCCAGTCTCCAGTCTTCCAAAATTTGTTTCGGTTCCGACCCAGTTGGCTTCGAGCCGATGACCTAGTCCACCCATTGCCATTCCTCCTCCGACTGCTTGGCTCCGTCGGAGCAGGTGCTGTTGGAGCCGGTGGAGATCTCAGGGTCGGCTCCGACCCTTACTCCAACCCGGCCTTCGGGTCCGAGTTTGGTACGGACTTCTTCGACTGGACCCGGGGTGATGTTTGGGACCTATGCTTTCGGTTCGAGCCTCCCCTCGGTGCCCGACTGCGGGACTTCCGTCGGCTATCACGGCTCGGGGACCTGACACTCCCAGGATTCTGGGGTCCGGCTTTCAGAGCCATGAGGAGTGCCTTGGCCAAGTCCTCTTGACCATCTCTCCGGCTTTACCGGCACCTTCTCTGGGCGTGGAGACTGGGTCTTTGGCAGTTCCCTGTCCGTAGTCAGCGGAGCCCGGGGCCTGAGGTTACCCCAGTGGGGTTCCCCTCCTCCTGAGGGTTCTTCGAGTTGTCTTGGAGGAACCCCAAGGAAGAGATCGTGCAAGAGGAAGCACGTGGACTCCCCGAGTCTATTACATCAGACACTGATCTGGATGATGCAGAGGGTCCCAGTCGTCCTCGGATGATGTCTCATTTGCAGACATCTTAGAGATCCTCAAACAACGAGGCGGCTGGATATCCAAACCCCCTCTGCTGACGAGTCAGTGCTCCTCAAGGCCTTTGGGGCTCAGCCCTCCGCCTCCTGGGTGTCTCCGCCCTTTGACGAGCTTCTGGATTTGGTTTGTCGAAAGGCGTGGGAACATCCAGATACCGTGGAACCAGTCCCTTCTCGTCCAAATAAATTCTTGTCTGCTCCCCGAGAAGGAGTTCCTCACTAAAGGCGTGGCTGTAGATGCCATGGTGGTGGCATCTGCTACACAACAGGACGTGGCAGAGGCTTCAGCGTCTGTCCATCCTCCTAATAAGGAGTCTAGGAGTATGGACAGGTACGGGAAGCGCACCCTGACTTCAGCGGCCTTTACTTTAAGGTCTCTGAATTATTTGGCACATTTTACCAGGCTTCATAGGGATCTGGTCAAGGAGTTGTCAGATTCCTCGCGGTAACCTACCTGAGCAGCTAGCCCAGTCGGTTAGCTCTCAGTTGGCTATCCATTTCTAACTCGTCCATGAGGCTCATTTCCTATGCGGCCGAAGGGTCGGGTAGAGCGGCAGGCACAGGCGTGGCTCTCACGGAGACAAGCCTGGCTCCGCTTGTGTCAGTTCTTGGAGGCCTTCAAGTCTTCCTCTGCCGAAGCTCCCTTTGATGGGTCCTCATTGTTTCGACCCAAGCTGAAAGACACCCTTACCCGCTGTGAGCAAGAGGGAAAAACTTTATCTGCCGTAGGTGCCCGTTATTCCACTCCCTTTCGGCCTTACCCCAAGGCTAAAGGAGGTGGGAAAATGTGGTTCCGCAAATCTCGCAAGTTTTTCTCCCAACAGCAGGAAGATTCCCCTTCCAGAGGCAGAGGACGGGAAATTTTTCAGGGAGACGCCGTCCCAGAGGCGGCAGAGGGCCCCGCAATTCTGGAGACCGCGAGTCCTTTCGTGGCTCTTCAGCCTCCCACACGTCATGAGGGATTGCCCGGCTGTGCTGCTCCGGAGCCAGTCGGGTGTCGTTGCCAAGCACCTAAAAGCCTGGGAGTCAATCACTCAGGACAGATGGGTGCCGGATCATTGCCGGAGGTTACACCATCCCATTCACACTCGCCCCCACCGTCCAAAAGAATCCCGGACCCTCCACCCAGTCAAAGGGAAATGGCAGCCGCAGAAGCTTTAAAGCTGCTAGAAAAGGAGTCATCCAACCGGTCCCCACAGACCAGAACGGATCAAGAAATTACCTGAGGTTCTTTTTAGTGCCAACAAACACAGGGGACCTGAGACCAGTATTAGATCTCAGCAGACTGAACCAATCCGTCACGAAATCCAAATTCGAATGGTCACGTTACAATCCATTCTCCCATTGTTGGAGAAGGATGTTTGGATGTGCTCCATAGACCTCAAGGACGCCTATTATCACATACCGATACATCAGGCGTCCAGGAGGTATCTGCGCTTCAGCCTGGGAGTCAGTCATTACCAATTTTGCGCTCTGCCCTTTGGTCTCACCACAGCCCCAGGGTGTTCACCAAGTGTTTGGCAGTAGTGACGGCTCACCTGAGAAGTCTTGGATTCCAAGTGTTTCCCTATCTCGACAACTGGCTCCTGACTGCCACCACCAGGCATCTACTAATGGACAACCTCAAAGCCACCATCTCCTGGGTATTTCCCTGGGATTACATTCAATTGGTCAAAGTCTGTCTTGCTGCCCTCTCAGCATAAAGTTTATAGGAGCAGAGATAGACTCAAGATTGATGCGTCTTTCTTCCTGCGAAAGGATCCAAACTTTACAGGGCCAAGTTCAAGCTCTGATCTCGAGATCCAAAGCCCCAGCCAGGATGGTTCTTCAAGTTTTAGGCTCAATGTCTGCCACGGTTCTTTAGTTCCTCTGGCAAGATTACACATGAGGATTCTTCAGTGGCTCTTGTCAACTCAATGGTCCTTTCAGGATCTTCCCTCAATCATCACATCATGATTACGGAAATATGCAAAGGGACCTTCGCTGGTGGCTTCAGACATCCAATTTGGATCAAGGAAAACCCTTTGTTCTCCCTCTCTAGTGGTTACCCTGACGACAGATGCCTCCCAGATAGGGTGGGGGCATTGTCTGGGCAGGCTAGTTCAGGGCTCCTGGATTCCAGGCGGAGCTCTTCTCCACATCAACGTGTTGGAGATGAGGGCTGTACTTCTATCCCTACAAGCCTTACACAAGTTTCTTCCTCAGGGCATCATCGCCATCCACACAGACAACATGTCGGTGGTTTGGTATCTGAACAAACAAGGAGGGACCAGATCATACCCCCTTTGCAGAGAGGCCATGAGAGTGTGGGAATGGGCTGTAGCTACCAACCGCTTCTTGGTAGCGACCCACATCCCGGGAAAGTCAAATATATTGGCAGACAAATTGAGCAGGACAATTCTCTCTCCTCACGAGTGGTCTCTAAACCACACAGTAGCAGCTCAGGTTTTCAGGAGAGGGGGGATGCCGTGCTGCGACCTATTTGCAACTCCACTGAACACCAAGTGCCAAAGGTTCTTCTCCTTGATCCCACATCAGGGAGTACCAGCCATGGATGCTCTAGCACAACCTTGGCCAACAGGGCTACTTTATGCCTTTCCTCCAATTCCGCTTCTTCCCAGAGTTATTCAAAAAGCTTCTCAACTGGGGTCTTCAATGATACTGATTGCCCCATACTGGCCTCGTCAGGTATGGTTTCCCTACCTGAAGAAGCATGCAGTGGACGATCCGTGGACTTTAGACCTAATTCCGGACTTGTTAATCCATCAGTCGGGACGTCGGCATCAGTCCCTTCAATCTTTGAATTTGACAGCTTGGCTCCTCCACTTCCGACTTTAGTTAGAAGGCACAAACTAGACCCGGAAGTTGTTCACATTTTATCTTCGGCCCACAAACCCACCACTAACAAATTGTACCTTAGTAAGTGGAAGAGGTTTGCTATCTGGGCTCAACTCAAGGGCTTAGACCCTATCACTGCTCCTGTCCCAGAGGTCTTGAAATTCTTAACATCCCTGTTTAATCAGGGATCTTCTGTCTCAACTATTAAAAAAGTCCAACTAGCGGCTATCTCTAAATTCCACGAATCCATGGATCCTCCTTTGATGAGCTGCAGACTATGCAAAACTTTCATTAAAGGTGCGAGCCTATTAAGACCCCCAGTTTTTCATCCTGCACCTCCGTGGGATCTTGATTTGGTGCTTCGCGCATTAACATCTCCCCCTTTCGAACCGGCTGCTACATGCGAGTTAAAATATCTGTCTTGGAAAACTGCCTTCTTAGTTGCAATTACTTCTGCAAGAAGAGTTTCAGAGCTTCAAGCCCTGTCTATTAAGCCACCGTACTTGATTTTCCACAAGGATAGAGTATCACTTAGGCCTAATCCATCCTTTGTCCCAAAGATCTGTTCTAGTTTCTGCCTACAACAATCTCTAGAGCTACCAGTTTTCTTCCCAAAATTCTCCAATGAAGCAGAATACACTCTTCATAAATTGGATGTTCACAGGCAATTACGCTTCTATTTAGACAGGACTCAGCAACTTTGTAAGTCAGACCAGTTGTTTGTGTCCTTCTCAGATAATAAACGGGCCAAACCATCACAAAAGCTACTATCTCAAAATGGATCAGAGATTGCATAACTCAGGCTTATTCTTCTTGAATAAGCAACTTACAACATCTATCAAAGCTCATTCTACCAGAGCTATGGCTACTTCTATAGCTTTTCATTCCAAGCTCGCTATATCGAAATCTGTGCTGCGGCTACTTGGTCCAATCCGCACACTTTCATTTCCCACTACAAATTGGATGTGGCATCTAAAGGGCGAGCATCATTTGGTTCCACGGTACTCAGGAGTGTTTTCCAGTGAGCCACCCAGGATTCAGGTGCTAGGACGCTGTCCCATCAGTCAGAATGTAGGCGAGATAGGATCACATAACATCTTTTAGTTATGTACTCACCATAACTTCAGATGTTTGGGATCCATCTCGCCACATTCCTAATACCCACCCTCCTTCCCCTGCCTTGGAGATCAGAAGAGATTGAACGGTTTTGAGTTCTACTGTTTTATCTTGTTTCATCTGACGATGTTATATAAGCAGGGTATGCATGTGTGCATGTATGCGGACAAACTAGATCTGGGGGACTGGTAGTGGTGCATCCTGGGATATAATAAGCTCAGCCAATAAGAGACTTCGCTCTTTGGCATAAGCGTGCAGTGAGCCGAGGGATCGGCTCCGAACCCATCAGTCAGAATGTAGGCGAGATGGATCCCAAACATCTGAAGTTATGGTGAGTACATAACTAAAAGTTTTGTTCCGTGCATGGTGTGTAACTGGATGTATAAATGAAGTCCTAGTATCTATGTAGTTACAATAGTTACATCTGTTACAAGGTTTCGTTCCATGCATGGTGTGTAACTGGATGTATAAATGAAGTCCTAGTATCTATGTAGTTACAATAGTTACGTCTGTTACAAGGTTTCGTTCCGTGCATGGTGTGTAACTGGATGTATAAATGAAGTCCTAGTGTCTATGTAGTTACAATAGTTACATCTGTTACAAGGTTTTGTTCCGTGCATGGTGTGTAACTGGATGTATAAATGAAGTCCTAGTATCTATGTAGTTACAATAGTTACATCTGTTACAAGGTTTCATTCCGTGCATGGTGTGTAACTGGATGTATAAATGAAGTCCTAGTATCTATGTAGTTACAATAGTTACATCTGTTACAAGGTTTCGTTCCGTGCATGGTTTGTAACTGGATGTATAAATGAAGTCCTAGTATCTATGTAGTTACAATAGTTACATCTGTTACAAGGTTTCGTTCCGTGCATGGTGTGTAACTGTATGTATAAATGAAGTCCTAGTATCTATGTAGTTACAATAGTTACATCTATTACAAGGTTTTGTTCCGTGCATGGTGTATAACTGGATGTATAAATGAAGTCCTAGTATCTATGTAGTTACAATAGTTACATCTGTTACAAGGTTTCGTTCCGTGCATGGTGTGTAACTGGATGTATAAATGAAGTCCTAGTATCTATGTAGTTACAATAGTTACATCTGTTACAAGGTTTTGTTCCGTGCATGATGTGTAACTGGATGTATAAATGAAGTCCTAGTGTCTATGTAGTTATAATAGTTACATCTGTTACAAGGTTTCATTCCGTGCATGGTGTGTAACCGGATGTATAAATGAAGTCCTAGTATCTATGTAGTTACAATAGTTACATCTGTTACAAGGTTTCGTTCCGTGCATGGTGTGTAACTGGATGTATAAATGAAGTCCTAGTATCTATGTAGTTACAATAGTTACATCTGTTACAAGGTTTCGTTCCATGCATGGTGTGTAACTGGATGTATAAATGAAGTCCTAGTATCTATGTAGTTACAATAGTTACATCTGTTACAAGGTTTCGTTCCGTGTACTGTATTGTCATTAGTTTCTTTTCTTATATTCTTTGAGTGACATAGAATCTGTTTCAAATTCTTTCTATTCTTAAAAAGAAACTTTGGTTGTTCTCCTTCTGTTTCTTTAATACCCTCATCTAATATTAAGATGTCCCAGTGTTTCTGTACTATGTTTTTCAAGATATTAGTGTCTAGAGAACAACTAACGGAACGAAACCTTGTAACAGATGTAACTATTGTAACTACATAGATACTAGGACTTCATTTATACATCCAGTTACACACCATGCACGGAAAGAAACCTTGTAACAGATGTAACTATTGTAACTACATAGATACTAGGACTTCATTTATACATCCAGTTACACACCATGCACGGAACGAAACCTTGTAACAGATGTAACTATTGTAACTACATATATATCACTTTTATATACTTCGTTTATATAGTCATTAGGTGTTGTATGTTTTTTTCAAGAACGAGTTAGTTTATAATTATTTTAATTTTTGTATACTTAACTATATACATTTTTATTGTTTGCTTTTAGGAATAATCAACATATATTAGATATGACAGTTAAGTATATTGGTTATATATACAGCCTCAATTACGCTGGTCAACGAAAGAAAGAAAAACATTTTTTAAATTTGTATGAGATGTAATATGGTTTTATATTTGTACAGCACTAAGGAAATGATGTCAGCACAATGATTTTATTGAAGTGATGAATTATTCATGAGAAGACCTATTTAAGAGAGATTGAGTCCCTGTACTCATTTGTAATTGTTTGGTCTAATGAAGCCTTAATGGTGAACGCGCTTACCTACTTTTGTCAATAAAAGTGTTTGAATTACACCACGGTGTATCTGGCAGCATTGTGTTCGTTTAGAGGACTTCGAAGAAATTGTTTACCAGCTGTGTTTGTTCCAGTGGATGTGCTACATTTCTTATTTTATTTCCATTTTTTACACCACAGGAACATTTACTCTGTGGGGGTGCCTTTTTGTGGTAATTAATTTATCTAACTGTATTTATTGAGTGTTGTGTTATGTATAATTCAGCCCACAGGTTATTGCTAAGATTTGCCACAGAATATATCAGCTTATTTTAGCACAGGTGACTTAACTAACATGTTACTGTGTGTAAGTAACTGGGAGTATATATTCCTGGCAGAATTGAAACTGGTGTTTATAAACAGAATGCCCAGTGTTAAATGATAATTCTTACTTTGATTAGGAAGCCAGTATCAGAGCAGGGAAGAAATTTCCTGATAATGGCCAGGTCTGTTTAGATGACAAACTAAAGCCAATGATGGACTGGGCATCTGGAGGTTTTCAACCTAAAGGGTCTGAAGGACTGAAACCCCCAAAGAATCAAGGTAAGATGTAAAAATTATATTTGAATGCCATCTTTCTTTAAGCATTTTGCACTTATTACAGTGATCTGCCTTGTATTTCATTTGCATTGTTCTTGTATTTCATTTGTATTGTTCTCATGGTGCACTGTTTGCTTAGCAATGGATTGTAGTAACATAGCACTGTACGGCCAAAAAGAAAGAAGTAGCCATCCAGTTTGTCTAACCAGCTTCTTGCCACAACTAGTACTGATAGAGACCATGGTCCCACTTGCATCTTATCAGAAGAAATGGTGACAACATCATTCTGTCTTTGTTCAGAAGTCTTGTTTTGGAAGTCTGATTAGTACTTTTTTCCCCAGATTTTTGGCCCATGTGTAATAGATTGTCGGCTGCTACTGGTGCTTCTCTCCCATCTTGAACCCCTATAGCTATTCTAAACCTTCCCATTTTATGAGAGATTGAAGCATCCCGGTGTAGCATCGCACTCACTGGCTTACTGTTTTTTTTTTTATTTATATGCCCTGGCCTTTGTGTTTTCCTTCTCCAGCGCCTGATGTGCAGTGACATAAAGCTGTTACAGCTGAGAATGTCCATTGGTGCCTGCTCTGGTGTTTTGTAAACACTGAATGCGTACCCTTGGATCACCTCTCGTCCTATCTCCCCTGGAGAGGTGAACCAACAAACTACCACTGCCTTTCATATTCCCATTCCAGGTCAGCTTCTCAGTTGCAGGGCTCACTAGTCGAACCCTGGTCACCTGGGTCATAGTCAGGACTCCCTCCCTTCCACTTGAGTCTAATCCATAGGTATGCTTGATGTGTTTATTACCTTTCCTGTGCAGTAATTATTTCTGGTATCTCCTCTTTCCTATACTCTAGCACAGTCACAGTAAACGTTCACTTATCTACTGTGAATAGGTCCAGATAAAGAACCACGGAAGTTGTAGCAGTATGGTCAGGGCAACTAAGAAAACATACCTGATATTAGACATAAAATAACACAATGTTTATTTCAGCTTGCAGAGCTTGACTCATATTTGGATGAAGGAACTGTCATAACCTCAAGAGATCTGTTGGATCATATCAACATGATTATAGGAAAGTTACTTGAAAGTATTTGCAATAAAAGTTTTTTTTTCATTGCATAAAATATCTAAAACCATTTTTCCCAAAACTTTCAGTCAAATTTTGAATGAAAAGTTTTATGTGGGGGTCAGCATCCTTCACACCTCCATGCAAGGGGTTGTATTGCCAGAATCCTGTACTGAAAATTATCAATGCTGAGGTTGCTGTGTGTTGGGTGAAAAGGCAAAACCCATAGCATGTAGTACCCAGACAGTTTTTGCCAGAGCTATAGCAAAGACAGGTTGAGAGGGGCAGCCGTCCTGGGAACTAGCAGTTAAGAGGCATGATCTGCACTTTAGTGTAAGCACCAATTAGTTCCAGTTATGTCTCTGTAGTGGGCTCTCCCTGTAGCAGTAAAAGCATTTAAGCAGCCAAGATTGTTGATCATGACCTGGACTACTTAGATGACACAGATGTTGTTTATGTGATATGAAATATTAAAAGGAACTCATTGCTAGACCTTAACAAAACTCCTTGCTAAAGCCTTGCAACTGAAACTGTAGCAACAAAGCTGCTTGCAACAGTCTATAAAATGAAATGCATTTTTCTGCAATATCCTTCAAGTAGTGTGGCTGAAAGTCCAGGATTATGCTTGTACACATGTATGTGTGTGTGTGTGTGTGTGTGTGTGTGTGTGTGTGTGTGTGTGTGTGTGTGTGTGTGTGTGTGTGTGTATTTATATATATATATATATATATATATATATATATATATATATATATATATATATGTGTGTGTGTGTGTGTGTGTATATATATATATATATATATATATATATATATATATATATATATATGTATATAAAATATAGATACACACATACATATACAGTATGATATCTCAGAATTTCAGCTTCACATGTGAAGGTCTGATCAGTGAATTTATCAAGGGAGACATAGCACACGTGGATGCTTTGTGCATATGCTGCATGGTTTGCACCGGAAATTATGTGTTAGATATAATGGAAATGTACAGGAATTTGAAAAATCAGTAGCAATGTTAGGGGTAGTACATGTTATTAAGGATCCCCCTGCCCGTCCTTACTAATGTTTGATAAATCTGCCTCTAACCCCAACCCCTCACCTTAACAGTGCCATTAGACAAGATACTCAGACACACTTCCCATAACCAGCACACACAGAACTATAAGTCTAGCCCCTTCCGTAGCCCTTACTCTAACCCTAACTGGCAAACACTTGCACATGCACGCCTACCCTGAATGCAGAGTTTTTTTTTAAAGCACAGCCCCACTCTAACTATAACCACAAGCACCTCCACCACTCAGCAAAGAGTGGTTTTGCTGTGTTTCCAAAGCAGTTCACTCTGTCCACAAAGCAGATCATTCTGTCAATAAAATAACTATTTGACAGAGTAAACTTTTAACCATTGCTTACATATGGCTGCACTGTGATGTTACAGGAGTCACTACTAGCTCTTTTCTTCCACCCTATGTGCCCATATCACATATTCCAGCTGTCATTTTATTACACTGTCCAATGTGTCAGCCTTCTAAAAAAACACGTTTGCACCATCAAGCCATAACTAGTGGGGCAACTGCCCTGCATGCAGGGTATTAGGGGGAACAGTCAGCAGATGACAGTGGGGCATAAGTTCAGAGGCAGCATTTCCTTGTCGTCTTGGTCCTTAGTTTTGGGTTGAGTGGATACCGAAATGGAGAGGTGCCCAGGTTACCAAACATATTAGCCATGTCTTTCATCATTCCTGTTGCATAATACGTTTCTCAGTATTGAACAACCCCCACTGACAATGTGTGAAGTTTCACAATGGTGTTTCTTTGCAGAGAACAGGATAATGAAGCCTCACTTTATGGAGACACACATCCCTGAATATTGTCCTCCAGCAAAACGTCAGAAAACAAGTGTGTACAAGAGTTCAAAGGAGAAAGTTGAAGAGGATCAAAACAGAGGTAAGCAAAAAAAGATAACAACTCTGAATGGTTTAAATGTGATTAAACTGCTATTTATGTATCGATACCCTGCTTTGTCAGGTTAATGCTTGGGGGCAGTACACTACAGCTAGAATTAAATTCACTCTGTCCATTATTTATTTAGCTTACCCATTGATTTTTAAACAAGTCATTTTAAAAATTCTGAAGATGAGGTTGCAAGTGGTGTCTGGGAACCATATGTTCACATATTGCTCCCTCTTCAAGAATTCCTTCCTTATACTCCTTTAGTATAACTCTGTCTTGAACTTTGTAATGTTGCACTTACTATTTATTATATTTCAACAAGCTTTTAACCTGTGTTTGTTAGTTCATTCATTTTAAATTATATAGAGTTAATTTGGAAAGGTTTCTTTTGAAACTTTGAGGGTGACAGTTGTGATCCTTGGAAAACTGAGATTGCAAGCAGAAGATTAACTTGGAGGTTTAACAATCTGAGTTAAGTTGCAGGGTGTGAGGGCACCCCACCCATGTGAAGGGTGTAGCAGGTTTTGAAATGCATTGGTCTTATTAAAATTTTGCAGTTTAAGTTTTGAAACTGTGGGGCTTCCAGCTGCCACATGTTTCTGATATGGAGCCCATATAGAAATATATTTTAGCTGGTGTACGTTGTTATAATCTCTGGTAGTATAGTGCAGGTAAGTTTCTTATTTGTTAAGAATGGTACCTTTGCATGCTTATTGGCACATTGTTACCCATATTTCAAAGCTGTGTTGTCTCCGTTGGCATCATGAGAGTCACAGAAGAATTAGTTGCTGTACTGATACATCGGTTATTTCAAATGGAAGTTGAACCATCTTAAATTGTTCTCCGGGCTAACTTAGTTTTAAATAACTCAAAAAATATCAGCTTAGATTTTCTGAATGTAATTTTATCTGTTAACACTGTATCCAGCAACAAGTAGCTCAGTACTACACTAGCCTTTGTATTTTTATCCACGGTGATGACTTAGTTGCATTATTATAAAATAGTACCTTTCAGTATTTCAGTATTTTTTTTAAAAGGAAGTCTGTTTCTTTGCGGTTGCAATGAATCGATGATGCACCCACATATGTTGTGCAATATAAAATTAAAGGTCATATGCAACGTTTTTTGCACATACTTGTAGTATTTCTCTTTCTTCTAGGGTGACAGGATAGATTCCAGCTCAATAAATCCAATTTACTGGGTATTCTTTTGTTTAATTTTGCTGTTATTTTCTGCTCGCAAGCTTTGGCTTTCCACCCATTTGCATCATCACACTTGTCACTTTGATGATCCAAAGTTGGATCTTTCCTACATTTCATACAGTAGTAGACTGGGTCACTTTCTGTTTTTTTTTTTTTTTTTTTGTAAATAAAGGTCATGTTAATGCTGCAAATGGGCTGACCATTTATTAATGGAACAGGTTTTGCATTAGCATGTATTTTCTAGGCAACTGTGAAGCTCTAATATCTAGCATTAGTGTCTGACTGTAATCCTCAGTGATTTACTAGAAAAATCAAAAGTTTTATGAGGGATGGACATAGTAAAAATATTAAGCAAAATTAGGGGTGTTCTGCAAATACCATAGATTGATGAAAGGTAAGATTCAGTGATGTCAGGCAAACATCAGAGGCAATTAAGAGTTACGGACTTTGTGCTGCATATGACATGCTTATGTGTCAGTGAAACAGAAGCAGCCTTCATATTTGTTTTCACTCAGAATGCATCAGGCTTGAAGACTGGGTTAACGGACAACATGTAACTGAAAATAAGACACATACTACAAGTAAAACTGTCCCAGTCTGAAAGTGTTCTCTCTCTATATATGCCTTTCTTCCTCTTGCTGACTAGGTAAAAGACTCTGCTAACCCCAGTATGAGGGCAGCACATCAGTGAGGACAGAGTATGTTATGGTTACAGAGGGCATTTTTTGAAGTAATCTTCCTTAAAAAGAAAAGTGAGGACACAAACTTGAAAGACAGAAAGACAACCAAGATAAGCAACTACTGTGGAAATGCATTTAAAAATAGTCTGTTTTGATTTTGTCAGTTTACACATGGTCTTTAAGGCTATCTGTGCTAAAGTGCACATTACAGTTCCCACTTACACTAATTGCTGTTCTTTTCTTATCTCTGTCTTCCTCCCAGATGTGGAAAACAGAGTGCATGCTTTCAGTGAACTTTAACTTTTAGCCCTAAGAAAAAAGTGCACTGATTACCTTTAAATAAATTAACAAAGTTATGCATTGTTATGTTAAATGCATTAAAATACAAAGGTTGTTGGGAGGGGGCAATTATTTGCAAAGCATATTTACTTTCCATAGCTTCAAGCTGCATTTATTTTTCACTGAAGGTTCCCAGATAAGCCTGAAATGCTTTCCAATGTACCTTTAAATATTAATTACATTGCACTTTATACACTTTACTCAGCAGACAGTGTTCAGTCCTCTGGTGATTAATTGTTTGCACCTGCAAATTTCTCACCTCTAAGCTAAAGCAGTTGGTAATGAAAAAGCAGCTGTTGACTTTAGAGATGCATGAAATAATCTTTGTAAATTTCACTCAGAACACACTTTACAGTGTTTTCATGATTAATTACTTGTACCTGTGGATTTCTTGTCTCCCACCAAAATCCTTTGCTAATTGAAATAATAGCTAATGACTTTGCAAATACAACGAACAACCATTTCCATTACTTTCATCATTTTAGCTTATTTTTGAAACCTGTTTGCTTAAAATGTGTCTACTGTGTAAACCAACCACATTAGTCTAGATGTCCACATCTGTACAAACAGGAGGAATTATTCTTAGTTCTACAAATAATGTGATCAGTACACGTTTATATCCCCCACCCTAGCAGCCCTATATAACAACATTGTATTAACTTTAACTTAATTCTGTTCAGCTTTTCTTAATTTGTTACAGTGTAAAGCCTACATACCATACAACTAAGAAAAAGTGCTTTGTTTGCTTTAATATCTTTAACAAGTACAACAGTCATTGACAACACACCCCTACCTCACATTTAAAATATCCTTGACTGCACAGCATGCAATACGTTTGTTTTATAATATAACATGCAGTTTACATCATGATTTTTTACTGTTACAGTGACCAACATACATCGTAAATTTTATACAAAAATTAATAAGATTTAAAAATGCTTTACTTACAGTTACTTTTTCAGTTCTTTCGTTGTCCTTTTAAACATTAGTGAAGTAAAATATGGTATATGCTTTATAGTCCAGTTTAACAAGGTCATCAAAATTCCAGTCGTTCTTAAGCCACTTCTTCTCTCAAAACCATGTTTCATATGTATTCCTATATCTAATAGGATTGATGCTTTATAGTCTCCCATTTATTCATTAATTTCAAAATGTTGCTAGGCTTCTTTTTGTTACTCTTCATATCCCAACACCAGTCTCTGATTTAAGTTCAAGGTACTCCTGTTTCTTCTACTCAGATCCTGTGTTTTTTTCTGTCACTCAAGCATTTTCCTTTAGAGCAATGGAAAATCTTTCACTGGCAATGTTTCTATATGTGTTTCTTATTGTCAGTAGAATGAGAAGCAAAGTCTTTTTCTGTTCACTGGCACACTCTTTGTTGGCTAAACATTTTAATGTTATATTTTCCTATCTCACTTTCATTCTTGATGGTTGGGTTCGGAACCGAGCATCGGTTCCAACTCGCCCGCATACTAAAGTTCAAGAGCTTTCACTGGCTTGAGGCTACATTTTATCCCAAGATGCCTAGCAGCTGTTACCCAGATCTTGTTTGCCGCTTGCAGCTTCGGGATTGCTTTTTCGCTGGCTCAGGCTAAGTACATTTTTTCTTTAACCTTTTGTGTGTTTTTTTTTGGTAGTTAAAGTGGTAGGATTAAATGTTAAGTTGTCAATCTCGCCTTCATTCTTGCTTGATGGGTTCGGAGCCGATCCTCGGCTCCGACTCAGCACTTTGCTAAGCTCGAGAGTCACTTTCACCAGCTCGAGGCAGCCCCATATCCCATGATGCAAGGCGGTAAGTACCCAGATCTCGTTTGCCGCTTCGCTGATGAGGTCCTCTTTTTGCCAGCTCCTGGTAAGTGTTAGAGTTTAACTACTTTTTGCCCCTAAAATTTAATTTTCTTCACTTTTCTTCAGAATACCTTCTAATTTCTTTATTTTTAAGCCCTTTTCCTGACTAAAATTATATTTCCTTCCCCTTCTTTTAGTCAGGCCTTCATTCCCTCCCATCCCCCCCCGTCAGGGTGTGTGTGTGTGAGAGGTTAAGTTATATTTTGGGATAACTTAGTTGTCTGTTTGGGACTGTGTGGTTGTGTACTTTTTGTGTGCAACTATGTCCAAAGAAAGGGTCTCAGGCTTTAAGAAGTGTGACTCGTGCTGTCAGAAGATGTCTCTGACAGACGGTCACACTTCTTGTTTATATTGCCTGGGACCTCTCCACCTGCAGGACTCCTGTGCAATTTGTCATTCCTTTAGCCAGAGAGTCCTGCAGGAGAGGAGAAATAAGTTGATTTTAAGGGGTCTTCTTAAACCGGAGGGCTCTCCGGCTAAGTCGGCTCCGAGCAAGACTTCTAAGTCTTCTAAGGCCCAGGCTTCTGTATCTAAGCTGGGCCTCGGCTCCGTCTCCTTCGGAGTTGAGATCGGCTCTGGCTGGAGCCGATCCTGTCTTGCAAAAATCTTCGGCACCGATGGCTATCGGTGCCGATACTGTTATGGTCACATCGGTGTCAGCTCCGACTGGCTCCGACCACCATGTGGCTCAGGCTTCAGTGTCGGCGCCTTCCAGCTCCGACACCATTACTGTTACGTCTGTATCGGCTCCGGCTGGAGCCGATGCATCGAGACTTTCATTCGGAGCCGAAAAGTCCTCGGCTCCGTCTGGATCTATGGTTTCCTCGGCTCCGATGGTTCCGTCGAGGAAGAGGTCCAGGTCCCCTTCCTTGGAACCGATACTCTCGGCTCCGGCCTCACCTCTCCTTTCGGAGAGGAGCCATCGGAGCCGATCATCTAGGTCATCCAGGCTTTCAGACCATGATTTAGAGAGGGTGGTAAGTAGATTATTGAAATCACAGGCACTGGCCCAGATGCTGCATAGTCCGTCTCAACAGACGACTATTAGTCCACACCCTCTTCAAGTTCCTCCTTCAACTCTACCTCAGAGTTTGGAGCTGGAGTCTTCGGGGATAGTTACTGCTATGGCTGAGGGGCGGATACCCCCCCCCCTTCTGCACCCTCAGCATCTACTCTTATCTCCTCCTCGAGACCTTCCTTGGAGGGATTCGGTGGTTGGGCTTCCCTGGTCTCCTCCGAGGGGGTGAGTGTCATCGGACCCTTGTCCGACCCCGCTCTTCCCCTTGGAGCCTCGGCCTTGGTTAGCTCGGCTCCGACATCTGCCTCGGAGCCTTCCCTTTTGGTGGGCCCTGGAGTCCCGGTTTCTTCGGAACGGGTTCTCTCGGACCTCCCTGGGAGGGGGGCCTTCGAGGTGATGAAGAGTGTGCTGGCCACTGGGCTCAGCCAGCAGTCCATTCCCTTAGCTCCTCCCTCTACTGTGCCTGTCGATATCTCTTCCATCTCTCTTGCTCCCGGACCCAGAGATCCACTGCCTCAGGTTTCCCCACTGGGAATAACCCCCTCTTCCGAGGATTCTCCTGATCAGTCAGGAGATCCTCCGTGCAAGAGGACTTGTAAGAGGAAACACCTAGACTCCCCTGAGTCTATCACTTCAGATACCGACTTAGATGAGTCGGAGGGATCCCCAAGATCCCCCTCTGAGGATGTCTCCTTTTCAGACATCCTAGAACTCCTAAAACAGAGGGGAAACTGGCCCTCCACAAATCCCTCTGAGGATGAGTCGGTATACCTAGAGGTGTTTGGATCTCGGCCCTCCACCTCCTGGGTGTCTCCGCCTTCGACCCCTTATGGAAGTTATTGCTCGAAAGGCTTGGGCTGCTCCTGACTCTGTAGAGCCAGTTCCCAGGAGGCCGTCTAAATTTATTACTGCCCCTTCGGAAAAGCAATTCCTTATGAAAGGTGTCCCTGTTGATGCCATGGTGGTGGCTGCTGCCACTAAGAAGGAACTTGCAGATCCTTCCGTACCAGTCCATCCTCCTAACAAGGATTCTAGGACCATGGATAGGTATGGTAAGTGGATATTTTATTCAGCGACCTTTGCTATGCGCTCGCTGAACTACTTATGTCACTTCACCAGACTCCAAAGGGACATCCTTAAGGAACTAGGTGAAGTAGTACAGGATCCTACGGCTGCAGGGTTCAAGAGAAAATTGCTTCTCAGCTAGGAATCCTTAATTCTATAGCTAACTCCTCCATGCGACTGATATCATATGCAGCAGATGGAGCGAGTAGAGCTGCAGGTACAGGAGTGGCTCTTAGACGTCAATCCTGGATGCGGCTCTGTAATTTTGCAGATCCCTTTAAGGCGTCCTTCACAAACTCTCCCTTTGATGGGTCAGCTTTGTTTGGCCCTCAAGTGAAGGATACATTGACCAGGTGTGAACAGGACGGCAAGACTCTTTCTGCCGTAGGGTCCGTTTTCCACCCCTTCTAGACCTTACCCCAAAGGACAGAAGGGAGGAAAGATGTGGTTCCATAAATCCCAAGGAATCACGCCCGGATACACGTGGTCAGTTTACCCCTAGAGGCAGAGGGGTAATAACAACAGACGCCGCTCTAGAGGCAGAGGGGTCCACAAAACCAGGGAAGCAGAGAGCCTCTCTGACAAGCCCTTCCAGCATCCCTGAGATGTTGCCCGACTGTCCATCCTTGGAGGCAGTCGGGGGGAGACTATCGCTGCACCCAGAAGCCTGGCGTTCCCTCACTCAAGACAGATGGGTACAGTCGATTATATCCGAGGGTTATAAAATTCCTTTCGAGGAAAGTCCTTCTCTCACACAAATTCCCTTCCAGATGTACCACCCGGTCTAAGGGAAATTGCAGAGTTAGAAGTATTAAAGCTTTTACAAAAAAGAGCCATTCAGCCAGTTACAAAAGACCATTCAGAGCCAGGAATCTACTCAAGATTCTTTTGGTCCCCAAAAGACGGGAGACTGGAGACCAATATTGGATCTCAGCAGACTCAACAAGTCTGTGAGGAAGACAAGATTTCGAATGGTCACACTGCAGTCAATTTTGCCCTTCCTAGAGAAGGACAACTGGATGTGCTCAATAGATCTTCAGGACGTACTATCATATAAAAATTCACAGACGCTCCAGAAGGTTTCTCCGCTTTCGGCTGGGGTCCAGTCATTTCCAATTCAGAGCCCTGCCCTTTGGTCTCACCACAGCCCCCAGAGTGTTCACCAAATGTATGGCAGTGGTCACGGCTCACCTGAGACGTCAAGGATTCCAGGTGTTTCCGTATCTCGACGACTGGCTCCTTTCAGCCACCACCAGGCATCAACTTCTTCAAGCCAGGGATTACACACTAAATCTCTGCACTCAGTTGGGAATTTCGATCAACTACGAAAAATCCTCCTTATTGCCCTGCCAGTTTATTACTTTCATAGGCGCAAACTTAAACACTGTTTGGATGTCAGCAACCCTCACAGACCAAAGAATCTTAGATATACAAAGTCACGTGAGGATCATCCTTGCCAGCAAAAAAGTGCAAGCCAGAATGGTTCTGAAGGTCCTGGGCCTCATGGCTGTGGCCGTTACCCTTCTTCCCCTGGCCCGCTTCTACATGCGTCTGCTTCAGTGGATGTTGTTCACTCAGTGGTCGTACCAACAACTTCCAATGTGTCACCAAATCCTGGTGACACAAATTTGCAAGAATCATCTTTCGTGGTGGATTACTTCTCCCCAGATTCACCAAGGCAGACCCTTTGTACCCCTGGCCCCGGTAGCCACTGTCACTATGGACGCCTCCCTGATCGGGTGGGGGGGTCATTATCAGGGCAGGATGGTTCATGGGACGTGGCAACCGTTCGAATACCACCTGCACATAAATGTCCTAGAGATGAGAGCAGTGCTTTTAATGTTGCAAGCCCTCAACGACTTTCTTCCCTTGGGAACAATTGCAGTTCACACAGACAACATGTCTGTAGTATGGTATATCAACAAACAGGGCGGAACCAAGTCCTACCCCTTGTGTCGAGAAGCTCTCAGACTTTGGCAATGGGCAATCTCCTCTCATCGGTTTCTGGTAGCAACGCATATCCCTGGGAAAACCAACATTCTAGCGGACAGATTGAGCAGAGCTATTCTCATGCCTCACGAGTGGTCTCTCAAACAATCTATAGTGGAGGAGATTTTTCTAGAATGGGGCCGCCCATGTTGCGATCTTTTTGCTACTCCCCAAAACAGCAAATGCCCAGACTTCTTTCTCCTCCCACTGCCAGGCCATCCCCCCAGAGACGCTCTAACCCAGGATTGGCCCCAGGGACTTCTGTATGCCTTTCCTCCCTTTCCACTGATTCCACAAGTTCTCCAGAAAGCCACCATTTTGAGAGCCAAAATGATTCTCATTGCTCCCTATTGGCCTCGACAAATTTGGTTTCCGTTCCTCCATCGTCACCTTTTGGTGCAGCCGTGGCATCTGGACCCAGTACCAGACCTTCTGATTCACCAATCGGGTCAGCTGCACCGGTCTATCCCTTCTCTCAACCTCACAGCATGGTTGCTCCACTTCCTTCCTTAGCCAGGCTTCCTATGATCTCTAATCCTGTTAGGGATATCATAGTGGCTTCCCTAAAATCCTCTACTAGAAGGATTTATACCAGCAAATGGAAACGTTTTTCTTGTTGGGCAAAAGCTAAAAATATTGATCCTTTTACTGCTTCAGTTCAAGCAGTTTTGGATTTCTTAGCGGAAATTTTTCACGCGGGCTCTTCTTCTTCCACAGTCAAAGTTCAGTTGGCTGCTATCTCGAACTTTCATGTCGGGTTCGCAGATCACAATATTATGTCCCACAGGCTTTCTAGAGCCTTCTCAAAAGGAATCTTTCTCCTGAAACCTCCAGTCAGGAGTCCTCCTCCTCAATGGGACCTAAATTTAGTGCTGACATCCTTGATTCTTCCTCCCTTCGAGCCAGCTGTTTCATGTTCCCTGAAATTTCTTTCATGGAAAACACTCTTCCTGGTTGCTATTACCTCAGCTAGGAGAGTGTCTGAACTTCATGCTGTCTCTGTTCGTCCCCCTTATTTGGTCTTCCACAAAGACAGGGTATCCTTGAGAACTAATCTGACCTTTTTGCCTAAGGTCGCCTCAAAGAGTAATTTGAATCGGTCTATTGACCTTCCTGTATTTTTCCCAAATTACTCAAACAGATCGGAACAAAAATTACATTATCTTGATGTTCATCGCCAACTCAGATATTATTTGGACAGAACAAAACAATTCAGGAAATCCGATCAGCTTTTTATTTGTTATGCTGATAACAAAAAGGGCCTTCCTGTATCAAAAGTGACCTTATCTAGATGGCTTTCTTCTGTCATCTCTGAAATCTATCAACTCAGGGGAAAACAGCTGTGCTCGAAACCTAAAGCGCATTCAACTAGAAGCTTAGCCACTTCCACAGCCTTTCAGGCTAGACTTCCGTTAGACACTATTTGTGCAGCAGCCACTTGGGCCACTCCTCATACCTTTGTTTCTCACTACAAATTGGATTTGGCCTCCAGGGATAGAGCCAGTTTTGGCTCTACAGTTCTCAAGAGTCTGTTCCATTGAGCCACCCAGGATAGAGGTGCTAGGACGGTCCCATCAAGCAAGAATGAAGCGAGATTGACAACTTAACATTGAGAAGTTATGTACCTACCATAACGTTCCATGTTAGTTGTCTTCTCTCCTTCTTTCTTGACCCTCCCTCCTTCCCCCTGGCCTGGACAGACCTTTGTTTCTCCCTATATGGAAGAATACTTCTTAAGACCATATTGTTCTGGTCTTCCTAACCATCCTTCAGGTTTTTTTCTGCCTTTCTTTCTTCCTTTTGGGAAGTTTTTTATGCTAGTTGTTATTGCCTATAGACAACAAACGAGATCTGGGTACTTACCGCCTTGCATCATGGGATATGGGGCTGCCTCGAGCTGGTAAAAGTGACTCTCGAGCTTAGCAAAGTGCCGAGTCGGAGCTGAGGATCGGCTCCGAACCCATCAAGCAAGAAAGAAGGCGAGAGAAGACAACTAACATGGAACGTTATGGTAGGTGCATAACTTCTCATTTCTTTAGATAGTTGTATCTTTGAGTGCTTCCTTGCCATAGTTAAAGGCTTTTTTGCTGTTTGTTGCTGATTTTGTGTGGGCCATCGTTTTCTTAGGCCTTCTATCTATCGGCTGCTCCTTTCAGTGAATCCATTTAAGTTAGAGGATTCCTTTTCCCCGTTTTCCCTAGCTTAGCCCGTTTTAGTTAGAGGGTTCCCCTTTCCCTGTTCTGAAATTCAGGTTTCACCGTTTAAATTAGAGGTGTCTCCTCAGGTTAAAGGAGTACGTTGATTAAATTAGAGACTCTCTGCTAACCCTTTTTCTTCTAATTTCCTTCTCCAAAAAAAAAAAAAAACCCTTGGTTTTCTTTCTAGTATAGTTGTTTTTTTGTAGTCTTGCTGATCCGTTTTTGTGTGTTCTTGGGCTTGTACTGACAAATTTCCTATTTTGTGACTTCATTACTGGCTGTGACAGGATGTCTAAAGAGACCAAACAGTCCGGTTTTAGGAACTGTGATTCTTGCACAGAAAAAATGTCGCTCACAGATGTGTGTATTGCTTGGGTGCCGTCCACCTGCAGGATTCCTGTTCTGTTTGCCATGGTTTTAGTTCAAGAGTGCTGCAGAAATGGAGGAACAAGCTGATAGGCAGGGGTTTGTTAAAAGGGCCTTTTGAATCAGCTGTTGAAGGGACTCAAGCCTCCAAACCTTCAGAAAAGTCATCCAAAACTTCTTCAGCACCAGCTCCCGAGCAGTTGAAACAACATGAGAAAGCGGGTTCTTCGGATTCAAAGTCTGTTGGTTCCGAAAAGGCAAAGTCTCCATCGGTTCCACCTGGAGTTTCGGAACTGACTCGGAGCCAAAAAAGGAGCTGGTCACCTTCCTTGGATCCGGTTCATTCGGTGCCACAGTCTCCTTTATTGCATTTGGTGATGGGTAGCCACAAGTCATCCACCTATTCCTCTCGGTCATCCAGGAGCCTTTTGGATGATGATGTAGAGCGGGTGGCTAGAAGGTTGCTTCATACACCAACCCTAGCAAAACTTCTCACAAGCCCAGCCCAGATGGTCATGGAGCTGACTTCAGTAGCTGGTTTACCTTCTGTTCCTCTTCCAACTCAGACGAGTTAGGAGCCAGAGTGCCTGGATGTCCTTTTGGTGGAACCATCAGACCCGAAATCCATCCGTGGAGTTTCGGTGCTGACCTCCGCTCCAATCTCATTGATGTTGTTGTCCATCGAGGGATCTGGGGGCCAAGACTCCCTCATCGGTTGGGGGGAAGAGTCGAATCAGACCCTTGTCGGACCCGACTCTCCCATTCGGAGCTTCGGGGCAGGTGAGTTCAGTGCCCACATCAGCCTCAGAGCCATCCTCCTTGGTGCGGGAAAGGTCTCCTTGTTCCTCTGAGCTTGAGGATCCCTCAACTCAGGATTGTGGTGCCTTCGAGGTGATGAGGAGTGTGCTTTCTTCAGAGATTGCTTTACCCTCAGCTCCAGCTACCCTTCCCCCAAAAGGGCCAGTGTCAACCTCTGCATCATCCCTCCAGCCGCAGTGTAGAGAACCAATGCCCCAAGACACCCGAATGGGTGAGACCCTTTCTTCTGAAACTTCCCTGGAGCATCCCTCCAAGGAGATGTCTCGGAAGAGTACTTGTAAGAGGAAACACATAGACTCCCCTGAGTTTGTCACATCGGATACTGAATTAGAGAATTCAGAAGGGTCCCCACAGTGACCCTCTGAGGATGTCTCCTTTTCAGACATCTTAGAGATCCTGAAACAGAGAGATGGCTGGAAGACCGTATCCCCTTTTGAAGATGAGTCGGTATACTTGGAGGCATTTGGATCTCAACCCTCCACCTCTAGGGTGTCTCTACCTTTTGACCAGCTTCTGGGTGTAGTCAGTTGAAAGGCGTGGGGCTCTCCAGAGTTGGTGGAACCAGTTTCGAGGAGGCCCAACAAATATATTACAGCCCCGGAGGACAAACAGTTTCTAACTAAAGGTGTCCCAGTAGATGCTATGGTGGTGCTGGCCACCAAGAAGGAATTAGCCGAAACTTCTTCATCTGTCCATCTGTCGAATAAGGAGTCTTGAACAGATACGGGAAGCGTATGTTCTCTTCAGTGGTCTTTACCCTTAAGTCGCTGAATTATTTATCCCACTTTACTCAACTTCAGAGGGATCTCTTCAAGGAGCTAGGAGATACCCTCCAAGGTGCTACAGCTGGGGGGGTACCTGACAAGGTAAAGTCTCAGCTTGCAACCTTAAACTCTATAACAAACTCCTCGATGTGCCTCATTTCTTATCCGGCCGATGGAGTGAGCAGGGCAGGAGGCACAGGAAGAGCTCTGAGGAGACATTCCTGAATGCGTATTTGTGAGTTTGCTGAACCCTTCATATCTTCCTTTATTATGCCCCTTTAGATGGCTCATCTTTGTTCGGGCCAAAAGTGAAAGAGACTCTTACCAGGAGCAAACAAGATGGCAAAACTCTATCTGCCGTGGGAGTACGTTTCTCTGTCCCTACCAGACCTTATCCCAAAGGTCAGAAGGGTGGAAATGTGGTTCCAGAAATCCAAAGGAGCTTCACCAGATGCTTGTGGTGAATTTTCCCCCAGAGGCAGAGGGGGAAATAATGGAAGATGCTGCCCTCGCGGCAAAGGGGATCCACAGAATCAGGGAGACAGAGTTACATTCTCTGTAAGGCCCTTTCAGCGCTCCTGAAAGGAGGCTCGGCTGTCCACCTCTGGAGGCAGTTGGTGGGAGATCATCGCTGTACCCAGAAGCCTGGCTGGACATCACTCAAGACAAATGGGTATGGTCTGTCATTTCAAGGGGATACAACATTCCTTTTTCCTCTTCCACCTCCTCCACCAAGATCTATCCCAGACAAACCACCCAGTCAAAGGGATCAAGCAACCCTAAAAATTCAAAGGTTGCAAGAGTCATCCAAGAAGTCCCCGCAGACCAAATTGGATCCTGAATTTACTCGAGATTCTTTTTAGTTCCAAAAAAGACAGGGGACTAGAGACCAGTTTTGGATCTCTGCAGATTGACCAAGTCGGTAAAGAAAACAAAGTTATGAATGGTGACACTGCAGTATATACTCCCTTTTCTGGGACAAGGCAATAGGATGTGTTCCATAGATCTTCAGAATGCGTACTACCATATAAAGATGGACAGGTGATACAGTAGATATCTACACTTCCGGCTGGGAGCCAGTCATTACCAATTCAGAGCTCTGCCCTTTGGTCTCACTACAGCCCCTAGAATCTTTAGCAAATACATGGCAGTAGTTACAGCTCACCTGAGGCATCTAGGATTCCTGATGTTTCCATACTTAGGCGACTGGCTCCTGACCGCTGCCGCCAAGCATCTACTAACCAGGACAAGAGACACCACCATTCATCTCTGCTCAGAGCTAGGCATTACCATAAATTTAGAAAAATCTGCCCTGTTGCCATCACAACATATTAACTTTATAGGGGCAGACTTAAACACAAAAGACATGGTTGCAAAATTGCCTCATGAAAGAATTCAGACATTACGCCATCAAGTATCAATATTGCTCATGAAGGAGAAAGTGCAAGCACAATTTGTCCTCATGGTTCTGGGTTCAATGGCAGCTGCAATAACATTAGTCCCACTGGCGCGTCTACACATGAGAATATTACAGTGACTACTCTTTGCTCAGTGATCCATGCAGGAGTTACCCATGTCACACAAAATTCTCATTGCAAACACCTGCAAGAGGGACCTACGATGGTGGCTTCAGTCCACGCAGGTAACGATAGGCAGACCATTTGTTCTCCCCCAACCTGTAGCTACAGTGACCACATATGTTTCCCAGATAGGGTAGAGGGGGGCATTATCTGGGACAGACTGTCCAAGGGACTTGGCAAGAACACGAATACCATCTGCACATCAGTGTCCTAGAGATGAGGGAGATGCTTCTGGCATTGCAAGCATTCCAGAGCTCTCTTCCAACAGGTACCATTGCAATACAAATGGACAATATGTCCGTGGTGTGGTACATCAACAAACAAGGCGGAACCAGATCCTACCCCCTCTGTCGAGAGGCTCAGAGAGTATGGCAATGGGCAATTTCTTCTCTGCAACACACATCCCGGGGAAATCCAACGTAATAGCGGGCAGATTAAGCAGGGCAATTCTTATGCCTCAAGAGTGGTCCCTGAAACAGGAAATTGTGAACTGAATTTTTCGCAAGTGGGGCCAGCCTTGCTGCAACCTCTTTGCCACATCCATCATCTCCAAATGCAGCAGCTACTTTCTCCTAATTCCCCCTCTGGGGGAGTCACCAAGGGATGCACTTGTTCACGATTTGCCCCGGGACTTCTGTAGGCTTTCCCCCCGTTTCCATTAATACCCAAAGTCCTTCAAAAAGCCAAATCATTGAGTCACAGGCTAATTCTTTTTGCTCCTTACTGGCCTCATCAGATATGGCTCTGCTTTCTGTGGCCCCATTTTCAGGAAGAGCCTTGGATCCTGGACCCAGTGCCGGATCTTCTGACTCATCAGTCAAGAACGCTCCACCCCTCTCTTCAAAGCCTCAAGCTGATAGCTTGGTTACTCCACTTCCCATCGTAGTCATGCTTCCAGAACTATCCCCAGCAATGCGACACATTCTGGTTTTGTCGCACAAGAATGCAACTAGAAAACTTCATGCAAGCAAATGGAAGAGATTTTCTTGTTGGGCTGACATAAACCATATAGATCCTTTTACAGCCCCTATATCTGCAATCCTGGAATTTTTGACAGAAACCTTTAATTGGAGAGTAGCGGGAGCCACGGTATGAGTACTGCTAGCTGTCATATCAAACTACCACGTAGGAGACATGGGATCCAATATAATGCCCCACAAATTATGCAAAGCCTTTCTGAGGGGTACATTCCTTTTAAGATCTCCCATAAGAGAATCACCACCTCCTTAGGACCTCAATTTGTTGTTATCTTCTTTAATTCTCCCTCCATTCGAACCAGCCTTCTCTTGCCCACTAAAGTTCTTATCTTGGAAAACAATCTTTTTAACAGCCATTACTTCTGCTAGGAGGGTTTCAGAACTGCAAGCTCTGTCTATCCATCCTCCTTATTTGATTTTCCACAAAGACAAAGACTCTCTCAGGACAAATCTTTCTTTTCTGCCAAAAGTATGTTATGAGGCCAATTTAAATCAGTCTATTGAGCTACCCGTATTTTTCCCCAGTCATGGCAACAAGGCAGAATACAAGCTTCACCAACTGGATGTCAATAGGCAGTTACATTTTTACTTACATAAGACAAAGGAATTTAGAAAATCTGACCAACTGTTTGTTTCATTCTCAGAAAACAGAAAAGAAACCTCAGTTTCAAAAGTCACCTTATCAAAATGGCTTACAGACACCATTACTTATGCCTATAACTCTCAGAATAAACAGCTGCCAGGAAAAATTAGAGGCCATTCAACTAGAGCCATCTCAACTTCCACTGCCTTTCAAGCTAGGCTCCCTTTGGATTCAATTTGTGCTGCATGTACATGGGTTAACCCTCATACCTTTATCACTCATTGCCAAGTAGATGTGGCTTCCCAGAACAGGGCATCCTTTGGTTCCACTGTTCTGAAGAGTTTATTCCCTTGAGCCACCTGAGAAAGAAGGTGCTGGGGACGCTGTCCCAACCATCAAGAATGAAGGTGAGATGGGACAACATAACCTAAAGAAGTTATGTACTCACCATAATGTTCCATGTTTGTTGTCCATAATCTCGCCGTTATTCTTGCATCCCACCCTGGGTAACAGTCGCTAGGCATCTTGGGATAAAGTGTAGCATCAAGCCAGTGAATGCTCTCGAACTTTAGTATGCGGCCGAGTCGGAACCGATGCTTGGTTCCAAACCCTACCATCAAGAATGAAGGCGAGATTATGGACAGCAAACATGGAACCTTATGGTGATTACATAACTTCTTTTTTCCTCCTTAGCAGAAAATTTCTGCATCCAAATATGTATTTGGTCCTCAGGAAAAAAATATTTCTGAAGCAAGGTGGAATACAGCAGCTTGAAACTCACTGTTATTCGATACTCCTTGATTGGTGGATAAGCTTGCTTCTCTTCTTCCTAAAGAAAAGGCATTTTAAACAAACACTCTTCTGTCTCCAACGTTAAATACTTTTCACTCCAGAAATAATTTTGTAAAGGTCATTTTTTTCTGTTAGTATGATGGCATTTCTACTAATTTAGGGATTGGCTGCTTTCTTATGGCAAGATTTGAAGATTTGGATCATACACATGACGTGCCCTCTCAGTTAACAAACTGTACTGTAGAACAGCAGTCTAGTTGCTTATTTGTACAGAAAATCTCAGGTTTTCTCTACATGTTCTGTTTCTAATTCTTTTGTTTTTGAAAGAATTGTTCTTTAGAGGCCTCATGCTTTTCCAGTATTTTTTTCATTTAGACCACTGATTTTTGTAGTTTTATCAGTTCATCTAAATAGCAAGTTAAAGCTTCTATTTTCCCAGTCTCTTGTTATTTGACTTTATTTATTCCTTCAGTTTAACTTTATTTTAAACAGCTCTGAGTACACGTGGTTTATTTATTCTTCTAAATTACTAGGAGTCATCTCCTGTACCAAAGCTAAAGCTTTTACTGCTTTTTGTTGAACATATGTAAGATTCTTCCCAGGGGAGTTTATTCCTATTCCTGGCTGATTTTCTTTAATATTCTCCAAATCTCTTCTTTGTCGGCATCTAGGCAGTTGTAATTACTAGCCAGTAGCTGAATTCTACTTATATTGGTAGCCTTTACTGACCTCCTTTTTCAAATTTCAGTTTCACAATGGGAGAGTTATAATCAGGCTGTTGATCAGTGTGCAGCCATTTTGTGCTTTGATTCGTGCTCCACTTTGGAAAGTGCAATGCAGTACAGAGAGTGCTGCAATCCTGAGGTGCTTCATATAAAACATTAAACAAGGATTTTTTCTGTTGGAATTAGTGATAATTTAAGTGAATATTAAAGGTTTATCAGTTATAAGAGTAAATTAGTGCAACATTTCACTGACATAAACAGCATAAACCTCAACAACCTTTTGTATATTAGAAAATTAACCCCCCCCAAAAAAAGCCCATTCCTTAATATCCCCTCTCAGAGATATTCCTCTTGCATTTCCAATAACTCATAACACCTTTCCAAATTATTTCTACAAATCAGCCTTTCTGCACCACCCAGTGCTGTTCGATCACATCCAACTCCTATAGCAACCCCATGAACATCCACAGTTTACTAGGCAAGTAAGGGAATGGAAGTAGATTTATATCAGTTTTGGTAGCATTCAGTTACTGGCTAGTAATTATACTGCCTGGATACCAACAAAGAAGGGCTTAGATTTTAGAGTCATCAGTGTGCCTATTACATGTCTATGGGATATGGAAGGAAACCAGAATACCCATAGAAAAGACATACAAACATGGGGGGGGGGCATGCAAATTTCACACAGATGGTATCATAGCTGATAGCCTAACTAGAGAACTTCCTGCTGTGAGGTGACAGTGCTACACACTGTACCACAGTGCCCCCCTGCCTGTCTACATAGCTAACCTAAAATTCCCTCCCTGAACTTCCCATCACCCTGTATCAAACTACAGTATTGTTTTCCACTGTCTTTATTTTTACACTGTTTTACATTCTTCATGCTTCTTAATGTTGTTTTATATTATTTAGTTCGTTCATTCATTCATTCATTTATTTATTTATTTATTTATTTATTCATTGATGCTTGTTTTGACCAGTTCAAAGTCATGGGGAGCCAGAGTTTATCCAAGCAACCAGTAGGTGTAAGGCAGGAGAACTAATTCTGGATCAGATTCTAGGCCATTAAAAGAGGCACACTTAGGGCAATTTTGAGAATCACCTTGTCTTTGGGATTTTAGAGGAAAGGTGTGCTCAAAGAAGACCCATACAGACACTCAGAGGGTATACAAACTCCAAACAGAATGCATGCCAGCCAGGAACCGAACTGGTAAAACAAATGCTATGAAGCAGCAATGTTAAATGCTGTACCACTCTGCTGCCTACATATTTTCCATGAAATATAGTGTCCCAAACATTTATGCTGCCAATAAAGGCAGTATCTAATAGTTCATTGCATAAACTTAGTAACTGAAAAGATGACTGATATTCTTGTTGAACCTTTCAGTAAGAAATCCAAGTACAGTTTGTTCTTGCTGTAGAGACGGTGGGCTATCCTTCTGTTCCATCTCTACTTCTTTCGAAAACCTCTCTAAATATAGTCTTGAGAAGTGTGTTTTTGTGTGTGTGTGTGTCTTCTCCAGTGCACCTTTTTTGACAGCTTTGGGCTACCTTAATTTTGTTCTTCTGTTCTCCTTGAGCATGTATGATGTGGAAGAGCACGAACCATTAAACATTCCAGAGAAACCCCATCTCTTTTTGCATTGTTATTCATGGCTGTAACATGCATTATTTGACATTCTGTATATCTTTTGTCCAAAAGTTCTGTTTTAAAAACAATGACTACATAATTTAGTTTCTTACTGCATAGGTGAGATAAATATTTGGCTTGAATATAAATACTACAACTACAACTCTAATATCCCTGCTCTTTTTTGTTTGTCCTGTTCAGCTTCCCCTTGGTTATCACCATTTCCATGCCTTGCTCTTCGTGCTGTCATAAATCTCTAAAACCTTTGTCTTTCCTGAACTTTCACCCTCCTTCCATTTTGTTAATTGCCTCCATTTGCTGATCCACTTAATCCTGTACTTTCATTGTTTTACTTTCCAACTGTTTTGTATTCTGTGCTACGTAATCCCATCCTTTCTCTAGTATTGTTATAACAAAAGCATGTACACTGAAATCTTGCATATAAAGCCTGTAAACATCTACATGTATGATCTTCTGATCACTGCTTACACTCCCGATAAAAGGACTCATTCAAGTAAAAAGTAAGCAACACTTTCCTCCCTATATATCCATTGCACTTCTAGGTACACACGCCCAGTTTCCTGAAATACCATACCATACCATAGCACTAGGAATCATATACTTCATCATAATATTTAAAATAAACTCCATCTTTACACTGTTTGAAGGTTTCTTCATCCTTGCAGCTCACAGAATCCCATCCATATGGCTTTCCATTCTTAACTGTGTGTCCTTGTATTTTTGAGTAAACAGTGTCCTACTTTAATGCCACTTAACTGCTCCTCAGAGTCCTGTTCTTCATGAATATTTTTCTCCAGATAGATTTGTACATACCCTTACAGTCACCTTTTGCCATTTTCAAAGGTCTCTGATTTTCATTTCTTTCACTTTTCCCTTTCTTAAAAGTAATGTGTATCAAGCTATTGATAAACTCCTCCATTTCAGTATCCCTCCATCAAAATTGTGTTACACACAACTAGAAGTGTTGTTAATACCTATGCTTTACTTATGTTATACAATGCACTAGGAAATAACTCTCCACTTGGCACGCTGTTGTGATTCATTTGCTTAATCAAGTCAACTACCATAAAATTGCTGATTAAAGGTGAGATTCAGTAGCTTGACTCACATTACATAAGGCAGTGCATGGAGGAAATGAAGGAGAAAATGTCAGCTTCCAGTACAGACAGTTGTACAGTAGAGTTGCAGAAATGATGCTTTATTACTTAGCTGGAAGGCAGCTGGCACTCATTTAAACACAGCATCAATAAATGTCTTTTCTAAGGTATTATGTTATAGCATAAGAAAACACAAGGCAGGGAATTATTTATGTGTGTGTGTGTGTGTGTGTGTGTGTGTGTGTGTGTGTGTGTGTGTGTGTGTGTGTATTTGTAAACCTGTAAACTGTGAACCAGGGCTGTTTTCAGAAACTGCATTATGTCACAGTTGTTGAGATGCAGAGTCTATTGTGCTCCTGTGGAACATCAGCTTGTGTCTTGTGATATTGTCAGTGTTGTGGTAGTAACACTGTAGACATATAGATGTATAAGCCACCCATGTAATGCATACGAGCTGACTTACACACAATTATATATGCACGTGTGTGTGTATGCAGACACACGCACATAAATTAGATCACTTTTCTGTAGTTGTATACACACAAACAGACACACACACACACACTTTGAGATATGACTTATATGTAACCACACAGACACTCCTGGAGAAGACTGGCACAGGTTCACTAGCTGTGCCCCTTCTGTCCAGGCTGTAAGGTAGTAATCACTGCCACCAGGACCCTTACTTATCAGTTACTCTGAGGCCCTTCCTAAAGGGTTCCCAGTTTTACTGTGCAATATTAATTAACTCTGGTCTCAAAACAATAAAAAGAATCTGCTGGTCCAGACATCATGGCTCCGTGTTTGAGATCAGTCATACAAGGCTTGACCTATCAGCTTTCTTCCAGCAGAGTGCACTGTTGTTGCATTTTTGACATTCAACATTTAACACAATTTTCTTTCATTTAAGAGAACAAGCCTTTTGCTTATATTAATATTTACAAATGACAGAATTATCTACAAAATTCTATCTAACTAGGCTAGCAGCCTTCACATTTACATTTCACATTGCCTCTGTACATGAACAAACATGTAGTTTGGTAACCTTATGATGCATTACATTTCACATATTAATGCTCCTTGCTGACATATCCATGGCAAAACCTCTGATATGCTAATGGTTCTGCAGTGTTAATTTGGAATCTTTTGTCTTTTTCTTTAAAGTTAGGCATGTGTATAGTTGCTAATACTATGACTAGGTGCAACCACACTGAAAGCAACAGAAAACAAAAATATGTATTTTTCCTAGCACTTCAGTATTAAACCTTCACAGGAAACAGACAGTTTGATGTTTGTGCATAGCACTGATGTTCATCGTGCATACAGCTGCATCATAACAGATGGGTTCTCCTGCCGTCAGGCGGGTCCTCGGTCGGCCGAATTCCAAAGTCTAGGTCCGGCGTCGGTTGTCGTCGCTTTTTCCTTGACGTCAGTGCGACAGGGGTATAAAAGAACCAGCCAACGCCATTTTCTTCAGTCTTTCTTGCCGCGCGGTGCCCAAAGCAGAAGCAGTTCGCAAGTGCCGGTCGCCCAGCTCCTGAAATTACGAAAATTTTGCAACCGAAGTCTTCTTGAAAGCTAAGTACCCCGTTGGGGAAACTTTTCTTGCCTCAGACCGATGTCAGACAAAGTTAATAATTGTATTTCTTGTGGGAAGCAAATACTGCATAAGGATTTCCATTCCCTCTGTATTCCTTGTTTAGGCCCAGACCACGACGTCTCGGTCTGTCGCTTTTGTGCTACATTCAACAAACGCACCATTAAGCGTCGGGCGGAGTTCGCCCAGCATTATTTTGGCAAAAAATTTAACTATATTATGTCATCGGATACTCCGACTCCAGTTTTGTCTAAAAAGCGCAAAGATAAGGACCGACACATGAGGTCCGCGGCATCTACCGACACCACACCAAAGCCGACTACAGGTGGTCCGGTTCTCAGCGAGGCGCCTACGCAGCCCCTGACTACCGATGACACTTCATTGGCGGTGTCTCCTGTGCCCGAGGTCGCAGGCTCCTCGGCCCACACCCCGACTACAGATACCGAAGCCACTCTTGGCGGTGAATCTCAAAATGTGGACAGGTCTACCTCCTCTCAAGGTGTCTTCAGACCTTCCTCTTCTTTTTCCATTAAGGCTTCCACTAAGTCTAAAGCAGCCATGCATTCTAAGAGACAAGCCCATCTCCAGGCTCCTTGCCTAAAAAACAGATGCTTAAAATGGCTGAGGATTTAATTAGTCTTATCAGGGGTTCTCACCCCCCCCCCCCCGGACAAAAGGCCCAGAGTGGAGGAAGAATCCCCCTCCTCTGATCAGGGCTCCATTATATCAGAGCACTCTGATGAACAGGAACATTCTTACTCCCCTTTTGAAGACTCTGATGCAGAGGAGTCCATTCCCTCTGTATCCCCCCCAGAGGATTACTCATTTGGGGAAACTTTGCATACCTTAAGGGAACACTTCCACCGGGAAGGCCAAGATTATTCAGATTCCAAGAAAAGGCTTAGGGAATTTCTCTTGCTACCTCAGCACAGGCCTCTGGCTATACCTCCTGTCTTGGACATACTAGATGTTGTGTACTCGGAGGCCTGACCTGGATTCAAGTCAAGCCTGACAGGTACTACAGGGTTCCTGACTCACACCAATTTGTATACAAAAGCCATGCTGCTGACCCAGAAACTATCTCACAGGGCCCCAAGGGAATTAAGGCCTCCACTGCTAAAAATCCATTACCTTCCGAGAGAGATTCCAGATCCTTAGAAAGGTGGGGAAAAAAGGTATATACCTCGGCCACCTTAACCATGAGGGCATTAAACTGTCAGTTCCATATGCTAAAGTACCAACAGTTTCTGTTATCACAATTGAGAAGTAAAATGTCACAACCTGAACAACCAGACTTGAAGGAGTTGCAGGATTTGATGCATAGTGCAGAACAAGTGGGTAAACATACCTTACAATGTGGTTTTGATGCTCTAGAGGCCTCATGTAGAGCTGCTGTTACAGGATCAGTCATACATAGACATGCCTGGCTCAAGGAACAAACCTTACCAAATCATGTCAAAGCTAAATTACTAGATGCCCCTCTACAAAAGGATGTATTATTTGGTGCTAATGCTGAGGAGGTATTAAGGAAAATGGAGGAAAAGGCTAAATCAATGCAAACAGTGAAAGATTTTCTACAGGTACAACCCCCACGTTTCAGTAGAAATTGGCCTTCCAAAAATCGGTCCTTTCCAGCCACGAACAGACCCCAAAGAGGTAGATACAGGCGCCCGTGGGGCAGAGGGCAATCCCAAGGATCGTTTAGAGGCAGACAATGGCAAGCTCCTACACAAAGAGGTGGTGAGGATAACTCGTAACCATTCAGAAAGCAAGCCCAATGACTTTCCCCTTTGCATGCCAAGCAAGGCTCAAATGGCAGCACCCTTAGGCGGAAAACTGGCATTATTTTCAAAAAATTGGCATATTGTCACGAAAGACAAATGGATCCTGGACATTATAAACAGAGGCTACAGATTCCATTTTCACACCCTTCCAAAAATGAGAGGCATGCCAAACCTGTCACACAATCAAAGGGCAGAGGCACAAAGACAAATTTCAGATCTCATAGACATGAAAGCTATTCAAGAGGTACCTACGCACGAACAAGGTCAAGGTTTTTATTCCAGACTATTCCTGGTACCAAGGAAGGGAAAAGATTGGAGACCTATTTTGGACCTATCCATCCTAAAGACATTTCTACTCGTACCAAAATTCAAGATGCTCACTCTACAGCAGCTTCTTCCCATGCTGGGCAAGGAGTCTTGGCTGGTAACATTGGACCTCAAGGAGGCATACCTGCATGTCCCAATCAGACAAAATTGCAGAAGATACCTCAGATTTCTTGCAGGTTCAACCCATTATCAATTCTCTGCATTGCCCTTTGGCTTATCTACTGCGCCCAGAGTATTCACGAAATGCCTGGCATCAGTAATTGCCTACTGCAGACTTCAAGGGATACAAATATACCCCTATTTGGACGACTGCCTGATCCAGGCGGACAGCAAGCACATTCTTTTGAAACATCTGGCTTATGTAATAATGTTGTTGAATTCTCTGGGATACACAATCAACAAAAAGAAATCAAGGCTAATACCCTCTCGGAAAATAATTTTCCTGGGTGCCAACTTGGACACAAACACCCAGATGGCCTACCTCACGCCAGAGAAGCAGGGTCATCTAACTCAATACTTCAGAACACTAGCAAATTGCACCAGGCTGACTGCAAGGAAAATCCTGTAGGCTCTGGGATTTATGGCATCTTGCATCTTACTAATCCCATGTGCAAAGCTGCATATGAGGAAATTTCAATGGTACCTGAAAAACCTATGGTCTCAACACAGCCACAGTTTGGAAACAATAATACCACTAATTCCATGTCTTCAAAAGGAATTTCTGTGGTGGGCTCAAGCATGCCAAACAAACACAGGTCTCCCATTCAGCAAGCCTCAAGCAAATCAAGTCATCACAACAGACGCCTTGGACTACACCTGGGGGGCGCACATGACAGATCGGTACATTCAGGGCAAATGGTCCCAAAAAGAAAAGCACCTTCACATCAATCAAAAGGAAATGCTAGCAGTAATAAATGCTATTATAGCTTTCAAAGGCCTTCTGCAACCAGGTCAACTATTGATGAGGACGGACAACACCACAGTAATGTGGTACATAAACAAACAGGGAGGAACCCATTCATACCCCCTATGCAGGCTGGCCATGTCACTTTGGAACATGGCCCTGGACTTACAAATCGGACTTCAAGCACAGTACTTGCCAGGCAAGGAAAACACGCTGGCAGACAACCTAAGCAGAAATATGACAGATCCACACGAATGGAAGTTGCATCCTCAAGTTTTTACAGAGATAATTCAAGCACGGGGAAGGCTAGACATAGATCTCTTTGCCTCCCAAAAATCACCAATTGACAAAATTCTGCTCAAGGATTTTTATCCAAAGGCCTGGAGAGTGGACGCTCTCTATTTCAATTGGACATCAGTGACAGTTTATGCCTTCCCACCTCTTCCTCTGCTGCCCAAAGTTCTATTAAAAACCAGAGTACACAGATCAAAGATGATTCTCATTGCTCCAGACTGGCCAAGACAACACTGGTACCCACTCCTGAGGAGCCTGACGCATTCACCACCATGGACCCTGCCTCTAATGCCTCTTCTTCTGACTCAGCACAGCTTCAAAACTCTTCACAGTCAGCTAAAAACACTCAATCTAGCCGCATGGAAGATTCCTTAGCATCACAACAGACCCTACTCTCCAAGGAGGTGCAGGATGTCATTTTGGAGGCCAGAAGGCCGTCTACTAGAAAAGCTTACTCCGAAAATGGAAACGGTTTTGTGTCTGGAATGAGAAAAAGGGCCAGGATCCTGGAAAACTGAATTTACCTCAAATATTACAGTATCTAGCTGAGCTGCTAAGCAGTGGACTTTCATTCTCCTCCATCAAAATCCATGCCTCAGCCATTTCTGCAGAATACAACACTGATCCACCCTTATTCTCTCACCCCCTCTTAAGACAGTTCCTCAGAGGGGCTAAGAATCTAAAACCCCCAAGGAAACAACCAATACCTGCTTGGGATCTCAATTTCATTCTAGAAAAGCTGACCTTGCCTCCTTTTGAGCCAGCTGCCTCATCAGATTTGCAATATTTGTCCTGGAAAACAGCTTTCCTTTTGGCTATTACCTCAGCTTGTAGGGTATTGGAACTACAAGCTCTCATGGCTGTGCAGCCTTTTATCATCTTCCATCAAGACAGAGTTTCCTTACGAACCAACCCGTCCTTTATGCCAAAAGTGGTATCCAGGGTAGCTTTGAATCAGGCTATACACTTACCTACCTTTATCCTAATCCTCAAAACAAAGGGGAGAGATTACTACATTCCTTGGACATCCACAGACAACTGCGTTATTATTTGGACAGAACAAAGCCTTTCAGAAAATCAGAACAGCTGTTTGTGTCCTATGCTATAGGAGCTCAAGGAAAGCCAATTTCCAAACAGACAATCTCAAAATGGATAGCCCACTGCATACGCTTTTGCTATTCTTTTCATGGCAAAACTGTACCTACAGGCATCAGATCTCACTCCACAAGGGCCACGGCTACCTCTGCAGCTTTTCTCAGAGGAGTTCCTACCAAAGATATTTTGGAAGCAGCCACTTGGAGTTCTGTGCATACCTTCTCCAAGCACTACCACCTTCCATTATACTCCAAATCTAGAGCGGGCTTTGCCACTACAGTCTTGCAGGGCATTCTGGCTCCTCCTAGTTCCACCTAGTGCCTACCACCCCTTTCTTAGCTTTGGGATTCTACCCATCTGTTATGACTGCAGCTGTATGCACGATGAACATAGTACAGTTTTGTACCTACCATAAATGTAGATGTTCGAGTGCTAATACAGCTGCAGTCCAGGTTTCCCTCCCTCCTTCCCCTCTTGGGACAGGCCTATTGGCTAACACCTCCTCATGCAACCTGATTGGGGTATTCATTCTTGATGTATTTGCTTGCACTACTGTATTTTGATTATATGGCATTGCCTTATTACACAAATTTATGTATTGCCTTCCTTCTGGGGGCACCTGACATCTGGGGCAAGAAAAACTGAAGAAAATGGCGTTTGCTGATTCTTTTATACCCCTGTCGCACTGACGTCAGGGAAGAAGCGACGACAACCGACGCCGGACCTAGACTTTGGAATTCGGCCGACCGAGGACCCGCCTGACGGCAGGAGAACCCATCTGTTATGACTGCAGCTGTATTAGCACTCGAACATCTACATTTATGGTAGGTACAAAACTGTACTTTCTTGTCTGTATAAGAATTGTCCTGATTATGTTCTTTTGGTGTACTTTTCTCTTCACTTTAACCTAATATCACAGAAGGAAGTGTGAGATGTTCTTTAAGCGATGAATACAGGAGTCAACTGTGTGTCATGCAGCCATCTAATGTTATGTTTTGTAACTGTACTGAATTGTTTCTGTGCATCCCATGATCCCACTCTTGAAGACAATACTTGACTAAAACTGTTACCTTTTAACACATATTACTTCATTTAAAGCAGTATATTTTAATTCTAGCTGCTTGAGCAACAGATCCTTTTTGATTATATATCTGCTACACATGTTCAGTATTTATCCTTTTGGTCCATTTCCCCTCTCTCTCTCTTCTGAATTGCATCACTGTATCTCCTTGACTGATTATCTGCATTGTGTGCCCTGTTTTCAGCCTTCTGCATTAGTAACATTCCACTAATGCCTTCCACATTCCTTGTCTCCCTCATTTCACTCTTCTGGATCCAGCTGCTAGGTCACAGAAGTATTCTTTCTCAGTCTAGTTCCTTCTAAAGTTTTGTGCAGCATCCACTCACTGCCATTAGATGCATTTGTTCTGATCTGGCCATGAGAAAGCCCATTCACATGCTGTAGTATGTCAGTACTGACATCATTAGCATTATCAAATACTCACTGCTGCAGTTCTCCGCACCATGCAAGGAACTCATATCCTTGCAAAACAGTTGGAGCATTTTATACAAAGCACAATCTGAGTACCTGCAGAGCAAGAGATGCAAATACATTGATTAAGTGATACACTGGTTAGCCTTGCTGCCTCCCAGAATTTGTTTCTCTAGTTTGGTTCCTGGCTGGTATGCCTTCTCTACAGAGTTTATTTGTCCTCCCTGTGTTTGCAAATGTTTTTACTGGGTGTTCCATTTATCTGCCACGTTCCAAAATCATGCTACAGAGGGAGTGGCATACCTCCAGTTGATCATTAAATGTGTGTAACATTAGTGAGTGAGTGTTTGCGTAGGTGGATGTGTGTGTGTGTGTGTGTGTGTGTGTGTGTGTGTGTGTGTGTGTGTGTGTGTGTGTGTGTGTGTCTGTGTGTATGTCTGTGTGTCTGTGTGTGTGTCTGTGCACGTGTGTGCATGCAAGACAGTGGCATCATTTTCAGAATTAGTTTCTCTGCCTTACAGTCATTGAGTAACAACATATGATGTTCTTCATGTTTCACTGTTGCAGTCATTACATTTGGGTAATCTGCTGGCAGGTTGCCCTCAGTCGGCCTGATTAACAAAGCCTTGGGTCCTGCGTCGGGTGCTGTCCCTTCTTCCATGACGTCAGGTCATTTGGGGTATAAAACATGCAGCCGACAGCATTACATCAGTCTTTCTTGCCGCGTGGTGCCCGAAGCAAAAGTAATTCGCAAGTGCTGGTTGGCCGACTCCTGAAATTTTCGTTTTCGAGTTTCAGAACAGAAGTCTTCAACTGAAAGCTAAGTACCCCGTTGGGGAAACTTTTTCTTGCTCCTTACTGATGTCAGTAAAAGTTAATAATTGCATTACTTGTGGGAAGCAAATACCTTATAAGGATTTTCATTTGTACTGTATTCCTTGCCTAGGCCCTGACCACAACGTACCTTGCTGTCGGTTTTGTGCTAAATTTAATCAACGCACTATTAAACGTCAGTACATTTTTGCTTCTAAATACATTGGCTCACACTATAATTATCCAGAAATGTCATTGGCTAGCAATCTGACTACTGGAATACCTAAAAAACGCAAAGAAAAAGACAGAGACAGGCCGTCGACGTCCAAAACTGACAAAGACGCTTTCCTAAGCCAGTCGCCAGTTCACCGGTGCTCAGTGAGGCGCTTTTGCAGCCCCTGATACCTGCTACTTCTGATTCACAGGCCTTTACTGAGACCCATTCGGAGTCCGGTTTGCCGCGAGATGCTTCAGTTATGGAACCCGTGGATGTCTCTACCTTAGATGGGTCCGGAGCCACTGTGCACGCACCGGCTTCTCAGGGTGTTTTCAGACCTACAGATTTGTATATTACACCAACGCCATCTTCAAAACTAAGGCCAAAATCTAAATCTATGTCTAAAATACCAACACCTGGGCCACATGTGCAGGCCCCTATGCCTAAAAAACAAATGATCAAAATGGCTGAAGATTTAATTACTCTGATCAGGGGTAGCCAAACCCCCCCCCCCCCTTCTAAGAGGCCTAGGCAAGACATTGATTATGAATCTTCTGGACAGGATTCTTTTTCTTCTGACTCCTCTAATGAACAGGATTTGTCTATACCTACTTATGAGGACTCTGATGCAGAAGATTTCATTCCTTCTGCTTCTCCCCCTGAGGATTTTTCTTTTGGGGAAACTTTACATACCTTAAGGGAACATTTCTACTGGGAAAGTCAGGATTTCTCTGAATCTAAAAAGAGACTTAAGGATTTTCTTCTTCCTCCTCAGCATAGGCTTTTGGCTATACGTCCAGTTCTAGACATTGTTGATGATGTTTTTTTCAGAATCTAGTATGGCTCCTGATTCTCTGCCTCCAGCTCCTTGTAAGCCAGACAGATACTACAAAGTTCCTGACTTCCACAAATTCCTTTTCAAAAATCCTATTGCAGATCCTGAAACCATTTCTCAGGGTCCCAAGGTCATTAAGGCTTCTACTGCTAAAAATCCTACCCCTTCTGATAGAGATCCCAGGGCGCTGGATAGATGGGGTAAGAAGGTTTACACTTCTGCAACCTTGGCAATCAGGGCTTTAAACTGTCAATTTCATATGCTTAAATATCAACAGCATATCGTGGGACTGCTTAAACAGTAAATAATGTTAATTTCTGAATGTGTGCAAAGCAAAATTGTTGGATGCTCTTTTACAATAGGACCATCTCTTTGGTAATAAGGCTGAAGAAGTTTTAAAAAAGATGGAAGATAAAGCTAAATCTATGCAAACTGTGAAAAATTTCTTACAAGTGCAACCTCCAAGATTTAGTAGGCACTGGCCTACTAAGAACTGGTCCTTTCCAGTTCCTTCAAGAGCCACTGAAGTCAAACCCAGACATACCAAAGACTCCAGGTTTCAGTCACAAGGGACTTTTAGAACAAAACAATGGGGTGCCTCCTCCTCCAAATCTGGAAACAACAAGACACTTCCCTATGGTAAGCAGTCTCAATGACTTCCCTTTACACTTACCAAGCACTTACCTTTTAGCCGCCCCTTTGGGGGGGAAACTGGCACTTCATACAAGAAACTGGCAACTTATAACCCAGGACAAATGGGTTTTAAATATAGTATCCCAGGGATACAGATTTCGTTTCCACATGTTGCCAATCCCAAACAGATGGCCAGACTTGCCCCCAAATCAGTGGGCAGAGGCCCAGCAACAATTACTGTCCCTCATGAACATGGGGGCTATTCAGCCAGTACCAGAAGAGGAAAGGGGACAAGGTTTATATTCAAGACTTTTCCTGGTACCCAGAAAAGACAAATCATGGCGTCCAGTTCTGAACTTATTTACTCTAAACACATTTCTGGACATTCTAAAATTCATGATGCTGACTCTTCAACAGTTACTTCCTATGCTAGGCAAAGATGCCTGGTTGGTAACTCTAGACTTAAAAGAGGCTTACCTGCATATCCCAATCGGGGAATCTTGCAGAAGATACCTCCGCTTCAAAGCAGGCTACTTGCATTACCAGTTCTCTGCACTGCCGTTTGGCTTATCTACTGTGCCCAGGGTCTTCACAAAGTGCCTGGCTCCAGTAATTGCATTTTGCAGGCAAAGATATATTCAAATATATCCATACCTGGACAATTGTCTATTTGAGGCAGAAAACAGGGACATTTTTCTAAAACATCTGGCGTTTGTAAAAAGTGTTCTAACTTGTCTAGGGTACACTATAAACAAAAAGAAATCACAACTGGTACCCTCTCAGAAAATTACATTCCTGGGTGTAAGCTTGAATACAACTGCCCATATGGCTTACCTTACACCAGAAAAGCAAATTCATTTGGTAACTTACTTCAAACAGGTGGCCACGAAAACCCTGCTATCTGCAAGACAAATTCTGCAAGCCTTGGGGTTCATGGCCTCCTGCATTCTTCTAATTCCATATGCAAGACTGCATATGAGGAAACTTCAGTGGTACTTAAAATGTTTATGGAGTCAACATTGTCACAGCCTGGAAACAATGATTCTTATCATACCTTGCCTGCAACTAGAGTTTCTATAGCTGCCACCAAAACAAGGGACTGCCATTCACTCCACCCCCTGCTGCCGAAACCCTAACTACAGATGCATCAGACTTTGCTTGGGGGGCTCATCTGGCAGGGAAGTGCATTCAGGGCAAATGGAGCCCAAATCAAATGCACCTTCATATCAATCAAAAAGAAATGCTAGCTATATAGAATGTACTGACAGCTTTCAAGGGCTACCTTCAACCAGGACAATTAATGATAAAGACAGACAACACCACAGTTATGTGGTACATAAACAAGCAGGGGGGTACACACTCCTACCCCCTTTGCAGACTAGCCATGGCATTGTGGAACATGGCCTTGACCTATCAAATACAACTACAAGCTCAATTCCTGCCGGGAAAGCTGAATACTCTGGCAGACGAACTAAGCAGAAATCTCATGGACCCACACGAATGGAAACTGGAACCACCGATTTTCAACATGTTGACATGCAAATAAATGGAGGAGTCCAGACATAGATCTTTTTGCCTCACCCCAGAACTATCAGTTGGACAAATTCTGCACGAGCTCATCACAAAAAAGCCTGGAAAGTGGATGCTCTATCCTTCAGCTGGAAAAACCTATCAGTCTATGCCTTTCCCCCTCTGCCTCTGATCTCCAAAGTTCTACTAAACATCAAACAGGACAAACCAAAAATGATTTTGATTGCTCCAGACTGGCCTCACCAACACTGGTACCCGCTCCTGCACAATGTGTCACACCTTCCACCGTGGCACCTGCCTCAGACACCTTACTTACTGTCAAAGCAGAACAATCAAATTCTGCACACTCAGTCCAAACTTTAAATCTTGCAGCTTGGCTAATCACCTAAATTCACCCTTAGCATCCCTCAGCAAACCTGTGATGGATGTCATTTTGGAGGCAAGAAGGCCTAGTACTAGAAAATCTTATGCTGACAAATGGAAAGATTCTGTGCCTGGAATCATTCACAAGGGATAAGCACAGCAGTGCCCAATATTCCTCAGATTTTACAGTACTTAACTGAGATGCTTCACAAGGGCCTGTCCTTTTCTTCCATAAAAATCCATGCCTCAGCCATTTCAGCTCATTGCAACACAGAACCTCCCCTCTTCTCTCATCCTCTTCTAAAACAGTATCTCAGAGGGGCCAAAAACTTAAGACCACCCAGGAGAGCTCTAACCCCTGCCTGGGACCTCAGTTTTGTATTGGAAACACTAACTCTCCCTCCTTTCGAGCCAGCTGCTACTGCAGACTTAAAATTTCTCTCTTGGAAAACAGCTTTCCTTTTAGCAGTCACTTCAGCTAGAAGGATTTCCGAATTACAGGCTCTTATTGCAGTGGAGCCGTTAATCATTTTTCATGCGGACAAGGTGTCTCTTAGGACCAATCCATCCTTCATGCCTAAGGTGGTATCCAGTGTGGCTCTTAATCAAACCACTCATTTGCCAACTTTCTTTCCCAATCCACAGAACAAGGGGGAGCGGATTCTGCATTCATTGGGTGTACACAGACAGATTAGATTTTACATAAACAGGACAAAATCTCAAAGAAAATCTGAACAACTACTGGTGGCATTTGCTGCAGGGGCAGAGGGAAAGGCTATTTCAAAGCAGACTATTTCCAAATGGGTAAGGCATTGTATTCGTTTCTGCTATATGCACCATGGTAAAACTATCCCCCAGGGGATCAGATCTCATTCCACCAGGGCTGCATCTACTTCTACAGCCTTTCTCAGAGGTGTTCCTACCAGAGACATTCTAGAAGCTGCTACCTGGAGCTCAGTTCATATATTCACCAAACATTACCATTTACCTTTCTTCTCTAAATCCAGGGCTGGCTTTGCCACTGCTGTCCTGCAGGGCCTTATAGCTGGTCCTAATGCTTTATAATTTCCTCCACCCTACCATAGTTTTGGGAATCTACCCAAATGTAATGACTGCAACAGTGAAACACAAAGAACATAGTACAGTCGTGTACACTTACCATAAATGTAGATGTTCGAGTGTATTCACTGTTGCAGTCTTGGTTGCCCTCCCTCCAGCCCCCTATTTTTCGCTGACTATACCTATACTTTCTTTCGCTATGCTTATAACCCCTTTTGGTGTATTTGCTTTTGGAATTGGAGGTATATTTTTTGTGTTTTTAATTTTATTTGCTCCCCCATTTGGGGGGCACCTGACATCTGGGGCAAGAAAAACTGATGTAATGGCATCGGCTGCATGTTTTATACCCCTGACGACCTGACGTCATGGAAGAAGGGACAGCAACCGATGCAGGACCCAAGACTTTGTTAATCAGGCCAACTGAGAGCAACCTGCTAGCAGATTACCCAAATGTAATGACTGCAACAGTGAATACACTCGAACATCTACATTTATGGTAAGTGTACACAACTGTACTTTTTTATTCTTTTGCGGATTAAGTAATCAGTGAATGATTTAAGAAAAATATAAAACTCATGCAGGATGGGAAGAATACATTAAAAGTTAAAGTAAAATTGTACATTGATGTACACTTCTGACAGCTTTTACCATTAAAACTCAAGAAATACACTGAAAGATTTGTCGTGAATGACAAATACTACAAAGTCTACACATAATACCTGTATTCTTAAACCGTTGTAATTTTTCCATTTCTTCTGTTTAATAGTATTCATTTTCCTTTTGCTAAAGATTATAGACATGCACAGTGCCATACAGCTTATTGTAAAGCTAATGAGTGCAACACAAAAGCCATGACTGATAAAGTGTACATATAAAAATGTCATCTCGAATAACTGCATAGTATTTATGAAAATCCATGGGTGTATCTAGGCATGCTTGCAGTATTTATAAATGTATAATGCTTTGAGTAATACTCCCAAGAGAGCATAATTTTACTGCTCCATTTGCAGGCCTGAGTCCTAAGTACATGCAAAAGTGGATTAATATACACTTCATTACAGTATCTGCTTTATACTCTTTTCTAGGTTGCGGGGAGTCAGAGCTAAACAGAGATCTAGTCCTAAATGAGATGCTAGGTTATTGTTAGTGTGTATTTCCTATCTGATTAAATGTACTTTGTGCATTATTTGCAGCTTGAGTATATGACCCTTTTATTGATGGCAGCAGACAGATAATATTTGCGTGTTTGTAGGATGGGGTAGAATGTGGAGACTGAGTACAAAATAAAAATTTCTCTGTATATCCTGTTGAACTGCCATATAGACCATATATTAGTCTTTCATGCTCACTGTGCACTCCTGTCCCATTACTGTGTACTGCGTGACAGACCATGAAAACATGAGTTACAGGTATCATGAAATCTCCTTTCTACTGCTACCTTTAACAGCCAGCTTTAGATGCACTAACTGCCAGTAAAAGTTGCTGTGTTTTGCCTTAACCACCTTTCCCCAGTATTCTTTAAGTAACAGCCCCACAAATTTTATCCAATTAATTTGTAATGAAATTCCTGTTCATAACAGATTCATAAACTTTACTTTCTTTTTTCACACACATTTCCAAATGAAAACACAGGCTAGCAGCCTTCTATACAGGTGCATATCAGAGGCTTGTAATCTGTAAGCGTGGGCTAGATTTGTTAACTGTATTTTTCAAAACAAAAGTGGTATTGTTAGCATTTAGCATGCTTCACACTGTCACGTTCTATATGCCAGTGCAGAGGCAGCAGCTTGAAGAGGAATTTCCCTGGTGTCTTGGCCAAATTGCCTGTAATCCAAATAAATGCCATTTTGTTTCTCCCCTAAAAGCAGGATAAGGCCCTAATGGGTCTTATCTAGCCATCAGAACTAAAACAATTGAAGCACAGTGTAACACACTAGTACTAGACACAGAGTACATAATTAACAAGGCACAGCACAAATCAAGTCGCTTAGGACAGTTTATATCTGCAGTGCATATGCCTGACACTTTGTGCCCCTTTACCACAATTCATTTCGGACTTTTTTTGCCCCACCTCCCATCCTACATTTAACTATGTTTCTGTTAACTTTCTGTACCCATAGATCACTGCATGAATCACTCTTTGCAGAATTACATTGTCTTTGTGTATTGTTGTCATTGTGGTTTCATCAGTGGCTCCATATGTCATTGATTACAAGACTGTTTAAAAAAGGCAGGACAGAAAACAAAGTGTGCAAAACAATGGTAGTTTAATGTATTTCTTTTCCAAATGAATTGATTATTATTTTTACATTACGGTCTAAAGAACATAAAGAGATACAAATGTCCCCATTCTTCTAACATAAAACCATCCCTGCTAGGAATTTTCTGTATCTCTGACTCAGAAGATTCAGTGTTCTGTCACAGTCAGATGCAAGCTACCATTACTCCCTGATATTGAGCATGTAAATAATTTAGTCTGTCTCTTGTTTTATAAAAGGTCCTTAATACTGTATAATCTTTTACAGAACGATTGGTACAGGAAGTTATGCAAAACAACCGAAGTTTGGAAGGTAAGTTCTTAAAGCAATCTTCAATCTTTATACATTGAAACTTGAGATTTTGGTTGTGTATGCATTGTTGTGTTTTGCGCAAGTCAGCACACTTACTAACTTCCAAAGAGAGTTGCCCGAGTTCTCCATGGCAGAGCAATGCTCTTTTATATGTGAGGAAAATGTGAAGAACAAGTTACATACAGTAGGTTTTGTATAGTGGAAAACATTTGATTCTGGGAATATTTCTGTGAACTTAATTTATTATAATCTGTTATCACTATGTTGTTAACTATCTACACGCTTCATTCACACCATCAATTGATTTATGAATACTTAGATAACAGATGTAGAATCATCAGAGGATTTTACATGGTTAAAAGGAAAACCAAAGAGCTATTGTTGCATTTTCTAATTAAAAGTGAGTGATAGATAACAAACATTTCTTTTTCTTCAGACATTTCATTCAGGATATATATCCTTTATTTCAGAGAGAATTTGACTCAGTAATTGCTTATTAACTGATCTTGTTTCATTGATTGCAAAGTCAGAATTTCCAAATACATAGTATTTTCTTCATCCAGATATAAGTCAAAGAATTTTGTTCCCCATTTCTGTCCCATAATCCTGACACATTTAACTCTCTTTTTAAGACCATTCTTAAATTTGAAATAATGAGTCACATTGTTAGTGTGTCAGAAAACAAAGGTTAGTAGTTCTGATACAGAAAATCATACTTAACAGTTACCTGAAACCTCTGCAATTCCATTAATGTGTTTATTGCTGAAATGTAGCCAGCATTAGTGTGTATATTATGTATGTAGGCATATCCATCTGTTATCAGGCAAGTGTATTATAACCACTTTCAAGCAATAATGGAAGATTACAGATGAAAATCAGTTTGATGAACAAGTGGCATGATGCCACGCCAACATGTGTAACTGTATATTGTTTTGTAATTCTTCAGTGTCACTTCATGGCTCAGTTTCTTATCATCTGTAAGAAATAAACCATTACATCTTTTGTAGTTTGACCTTGTATGTTTTGCCTTGCATTTCCTTGCATCAGAACCAGTTTAATTATTTAATCTTCCCTTGAACTCATTAACTGAAAGTTGCTTCTGTACACAGATCTGTTGACTTTTTTGAACCATACATTATATTTTCTCCACTGGATTACATCGTAAAAAGAAGATCCAGGTTTTAGACTCTTTAGAAAGTGAATTAACTTTCCTGTACTTCATTCCCCTCTGGCTAATCCAAGAGCCACGCTGATACCAGCTGAAAGAAGAACTCAATCTCAGTCAATTTTAACATTAAGCACACCATTTGGATGTTTTTGAATCAAGTGGTTTTATGCCAGTACCTCCTTAACATATTTAGTAGATGACACTGCATCATGGCATGTCTTATCAGTGATTGGATGTCTATAGTAGGTAACCGAGTGAGTTCTGTTCATGTTCTTGCATTCCTTTTGCCCAGGGATGCAACTCCATATTCCACACCCATCAAAGTCCTGTTTCTATGTTAATTTGCAGGTAGTCACAAAAAAAAGATAAAAATAAGAGAGAGAGGATCTTCATGAAAGACCATTTTAATGTATTAGAGTCGGACTTATTCTCAAAAAGCTAACATTTTCAGTCCTTCTTTACAGATTTCTGCCTGGCCTGTGGAAGTTCACGAAGCATTACTTGTCACCCCCTCTTTGAAGGCGGCCTGTGTGAAGTCTGTAAGGTAATCAGTTTAACAAGGAATGGAGAAATTAACTGATGCATTTTCTTTAGTTTTTATTGTTTAGATTATAAGAGGTGAGCCACTGTCAGGAAAAACAAGTGCAGAAATATGTTCTTATCAAAGCCTCACTTAATAAAATGACCTGGCTGACACATTTTATATATGCTTGTCTTAACATTTACAGCTTCATTTGCTACAACTTATTTCAGGCATGATTTATTGTAACGGAAGCCTAAACATTTGCATGAGACTGAGAATCCACAAAACAGTATGATGAACCCTTGACCATATGATATAGAGGGATAAAACCCTGCTTATGATCCAAATCACTCACGTTTGATTAGTCATTCAGACACTGGAAGGACCAAGGTAGGGATGTTGGGAATAAGCTGCCAATCTCAGCTCTCCCATCCTTGGAAAGGGAGATGGTATGACCCACTGCACTGCTAACCCTACAGAAGCATGAGGAAATGTCAGGAGCAGCTGCTGGTTCGGTGGGGCTATGTGCTTTATGTAAGCCAGAGATTCATATACATGCATATGTAGGACCTCCATAAGTGGCAACATTAAATAGGGGATAAGATTTGAGAGGGGCCCCACATAATTGGAAGAGGCAACAAATTGGCTGATAGGGCTTTCACCCCAGACAAAGAACTGATGGGCTGTAGGACTGCTGCCCTGTCTGAGGAGCAAATAGACCTTGGCTGTTGTCCTCTCCTCCATCAGAGGGACAAATGAATGAATATGATACAGCTATTAGATGGAAGTTTGTTGTGACAAAAAAAAAAAAAAAAACTAATACAACTGTTCGGATCACATAAGTCTGCATCCCTGTATGCTTTTGCCTTCTAATGATGGAATCTGTAGAACATGGTCATCGCTGTTTTGAGGAGTCTCAGTCATTTGGCTGGATGGGTAGGGTTGGTCTTCTTTTGTTTTGTTTCTTTGTCTCCTGTTGCTGTCCAAGCACTGGATATGTTTGAGCAGGGCATGGAGTTCCTACAGTCTGCATTTGGTGCTTTGTATGCATTAAGTTGTAGATCTCATAATGTCTTGTTCCAAATCTGAGTTTTTTTTTTCTTCAAGTAATTCTGCATGTATTGCTCTGCCTTGTCAAGGCACATCACCCTTCAGGATATTTGTACATGTTTTGACTATTTCTCAGCACAACAGCTAGAATTAGTTACTAGATGCATAGCATATCTTTTTGCTAAGTGTGGTGATTTCTTCAGTAACATAAGTACTGAGTCTTTTTGGAAACATCATGTGTAGACTGAGGGACATTGGATCAACATCATCACGGGGGGCACACTGCCTTCACTTACATAAGTGCACACTCTGCACTTGCTCAGTGAAGGCTACTGTCCATCATCAGCTTGGAAAACCATATGCATGCCCCCAGGTTGTATGCCTGCCCCCTTCTTCTGAAGGCTTATTGCAGCCTACAGCTAGCTCCACCCTCTCAAGAATGAGCACACCCATACTCCCTACCCACTCTGTCAAGCTGCATTTATCCCTGTATATCACTGGCACTGATACAGATAGACAGATAAATAAATCATTTTTTTCTGCAAATCGCAAACTTTTTACATCCAGCCACTGTCCCATATATTCCACATCAAGCCTGGCAGAGAGGTGGATTCCCAGGTGACTAGTTTAGACTAATGGCCCCCTCACTGGTGGAGCCAGGCAGGAAGGGGGGATGTGAAGGAGTGTGGCCCGCTTGCCTGTCACGGGGGGTGGGTGTAGGGGTTGCTTAAACTCATGGGTACAAGCAGCAATGATAAGTTCCTGATAGTGACTGGGAAACTTGGGAGGATGGCCTAATGGTTAAGGTGTTTGCCTTATAAACACAAGGTGCAGGGTTTGAGTCTCACAAGGGATAATTGGCTAGGCTTAAAATGGCTCACAATGGCAGTTAGCTTAGTACTAATTTATGAACCTTATGACTTTGGTTATGAGACAGGGATGCCTGGAGAGAGAATTTCCCGTGAGAAGTGAGGGGACTTCCTCCTCTGTCATGCCATTGTACGACCCTCCTATACGTCTTGATGGTTGCATACATTAAAGATGAGGTCAACCAAAAGAAAGAAAGCTCAAACTACCCCTGATGATTGTCTGAATGATAGCCCTTCAGAGTTGACCTCACCATGGTGATGGGGAACAAATGAGCCTGTTGTCCATGGAGAAGGCTGAGGATCAACAGGCAGCAGGAGCAAAGATTGAAAAAAAACTTCCACGCACACCACTCTTTTTTCGATGTCTCCATGGCCACTCACCATGCATTTGAGGGGGATTGGGCCTTGTTGACCTTGGATAGTAAAACAGGGATTTTTTTCATGGTGTGTGTTAGAAATATTTCTTCTCACCTCACTCTCCTCCCATCAGCCCACCCAAGCCCTACATGGCAATGCCTTTCAGAGATTGTCTGAGCATGCACATCTGCATGCATGCAAACAAGCCAGCTAAACTTAATATTTTTAAAGCCCAGCACACTATCTCCAGTCTCCACGAGGGATCAACTGTGTGAAGAGAGTACCCACATTCTCTGCCAGAGTGACAAAATGTGACCAATGACTTTTACTTCTACCTTTCATTTGTAAGCTTCCATTGCTGAGTTTACAAATCAAACTCTGTTTGATGGTGGTATTTAAAACATATTGTTACTGTGCTGGGAGCCTGGCTGTGGGAGCCCACTTAATGAAGTATTTTTTGCTTTCTGTAATAGTACTTTGTCATTGCAGTATTCTCTCACCCATGCATTGCATTGTACTGCAGTGGACATTTCCATGGTGTTACAATGCAGTATTCTCTCACCCATGCATTGCATTGTACTGCAGTGGACATTTCCATGATCTTACAATGCAGTATTCTGTCACCCCAGCATTGCTGTAATGAATTGGATACCCCCATGATATTCCCATGCACACTGGATGACATTTATCTTTCCCACTGGTTTGGCATTTTTACTTGCCATTAGACTGGGTGAGTCTGTTCCAGTGTAACACTGAACAAAAGGCATTCATTTCTGATGGAACGAGTTTCACAGTGGAAGCCGAAAATATTCTGGCAAGGTGCAGGTAACACATCATACCCCTTAATCCCTGTGATGACATTGCAGGACATGTGTTTATTTGATTATGGGATCAAATCTATACCAGATACAAGGAAAGGATCTGCTTGGATGAAGTGACCTCGACAACCATTGCTCCTTCTATGCTCTTTATGTGAGGAAGGACCCTGTTCATTGGCATAATGATGTAGTCATTAAGTGCACAGCACCAGCCTTCTTACCCCCTTGGGGCAGTTCTGATACACTGCAGACTGATTTCTGATGCATCGTCTTTTGTCTTGTTCTAGAACTTGGACCAGCTGACTCACATTTCTCCTCTTTATCATAGGATGCTTTCTTGGAGACCATCTATATGTATGATGACATGCCTTGTTCTAGAATTTAGACCAGATCTCTCACATTTTTCCTTTTATTTTTCATAGGATGCTTTCTTGGAGACCCTCTATATGTATGATGATGATGGCTACCAGTCCTATTGTACGATTTGTTGTGGGGGAGGGGAGCTTCTATTGTGTGAAAATGTCAATTGCTGTAGGTAAGTTGAAGACCTGGTGACAGTAGGGATTTTTTGTTCTATAATTCTGTTAGATTGTGTAACTGTGATAGGGAAGTTGAAATTTCTGTTTTTGTAGTATCTTCATGGATGGTAAGTAGCCATCACTATGGACAGAGTCAAGACTATAACATACATCTGCAGGAGGAAGAGTGGAGGAAAGCAAAAGAGCAATTGGTGTTTATATGATGACAGTACTGAAAGTGATATAGTGCAGGAGCCTGGAAAGGTAGTTTAACATGAGGGTTGTGCACCAGGTAAGAACGACACTGCAGCGTAGTTCTTGTGCTTAGCTCCATTTCATTGGAGTGGGAGTTGTTGCACTTAATCCGCATGAATGCCAGTAACCCCACTGGATTTGGCATATGAATAGTGCAGATGATGAAAGGCTAGTTCCGGAGTCTCGGTGGGTCAGTTTATGGCGCTAGCACTGTTTGGAAACATGTACACTGCTTTGATAAAGTCACTAAGTATAATACTGTCATGAGGGAGACTGTTGAATGTTTAAGAATTAAAAGAGTTCTTACAAGTGATGTGGATTAACATTCTCCATCATCAGAGAGACTGAAAATGCATTGTACATTGTATCAGACAGTATACTTGCAAACTGATTTGTTGAGAGTTGGGAATTAGAACACCCAGGCTACATAAATGAGGTGCTTGAGTTAAATTAATTGTAAAAGTTTTAAAACAGTTTTACATGCCTCTCATACAGTATATCATTTATCTGCATACAATCATGCACTCTTGCTCTCTCTTTTTATACATATATACTTAGATATATATATATATATATATATATATATATATATATATATATATATATATATATATATATAGGGGTGTTTACCTTACAGACACAAAGTACAGGGTATGGTTCTCACTTGGGGTAATTCGCTAAGCTTAAAATGGCCCACAAGGGCAGTTTGTGTGTGTGTGTGTATCTGGATCCCCTGCACTTCACCGACATGCACAACGCCGACACACAAATCATCGACACCAAAAGACCGACAACACAGATGACCGACAAGGTGAGAACCCGACGGACTCGGTAAGTGTGCGATAGAGTGAGGGATTTAGTGTTAGGGAGCGGACAGGTAAGTGTGCGATAGTGAGGGACTGTAGTTTTAGGGGCGGGTTAAGTGAGCTAGGGTTAGGGTGCGGGTAGGGTAAGTGTGCGATAGTGACGGACTATGTGTTTAAGGGTGGGTTAAGTGAGTTAGGGTTAGGATGCAGGTAGGGTGTGTGTGCGATAGTGACGGACTGTAGGTTTAGGGGTGGGTTAAGTGAGTTAGGGTTAGGGTGCGGGTAGGGTAAGTGTGCAGTTGTGTCGGACCTTAGGGTTAGGGTTTGGGTTAAGGTTAGTGCATGTATGGTTGTGTGTATTGTCGGTATTGTGTGTTGTCGGTCTTTTGGTGTCGGTGATTTGTGTGTCGGCGTTGTGTGTGTCGGTGAAGTGAAGGGGATCCATATACATATATATATATATATATATATATATATGGGATCTGTACTATTAATCGAACGACCGTTTCACTGAAAGTGAAATGGCCGAGCACACTTTTGCGAAAGTGCTTTTCACTGAAAAAGCACTTTCGTGACAGTGTGCTAAAAAAAAAAAAAAAAAAAAAAAAAGACGAAAATGTGGGGAAATGGCTGTTGCTGAGATTGTAGCACAGTGGGGATAGGAAATATTCCCTTATCCCCACTGTAGTGCAATCTCAGAATGAGAATATAAAAGTAAGGGGGTATGGGGGGGTGCAAGGGGGCTTGCCCCCCTGCGTAAACGTGAGTACTGTGGGGTTTTTTTTAGTTTTTTTTTTTTTTTTTTTTTTTTGTACACTTTAGTAAAAATGCTTTTTCGGTAAAAAGCACATTCGCTGAAGTGTGTTCGGCCATTTAAGTTTCGTGGAAACGTGATTTTGTGCAATAGTACTAGATCCATAAATATACATATATATATATATATATATATATATATATATATATATATATATATATATATATATATATATATATATATATAGGTTTACTATCAAAATATTGGACGGCAGTTGTGCGAACTGGGATAGTTGAAAGGCTGTTTTCAAGTTCATTTAACTCCGATCTGGAAAATGAAGGAATCCACAACAGCGAATGCTGTTCTGACTGGAGATTGCATTACAGTGGGGATTGAGAAATACTACCCTTTTCCTCAATGTAGTGTGATCTCTGAGTTGGAATATATAATTAGCAGGGGGGGGTGCAGTCCCCTACATGGGAAGTGCAGGTTTGTAAGAAATTACCAGATATCAAGGTAAGTTGGGTAATGTCGATAATGTCGAATTCAAATTATTGACATTACTACTTCCGTTGTTTTGAGTGAACAATGTTTTCAAAGTTTTTTTCGAGTAAGTCATCACTCGAAAAATTGTGTTTCAGCATTTTGACAGTAAACCAATATATATATATATGTATATATATATATATATGTATATATATATGTATATATATATATATATATACTACTTTACAACAAATTTTCACTTAACCTAAAACGAAAAGTAGAACCCCACACCCCCCCTCTACTTAAATATACCAACTCGAGATTGCACTACAGCAAGGAAAAGGGAATATTACCATTCATAGGTAGGTACTAGGCTATCTGCCTGAGGGCATTTATAAGCCTAGCCAGAGTGTGTCGGCTTTCGCCGCCCCATTGATTAATTAATTGAGCCTCTGTCAAGCAGAGCCAATGAAGTGATCCCGGGGCGTACTTTCTGTTACCCATCCACTCGTCAAGGCTTCTCTTGAAGAGTGTTAGTGAGAGGCTCTGCCTAATGTAGTTAGGAATTTTGTTCCAAAGCATGGGAAATCTCTGTGACAGGAATCTATCCCTCCAGCATGTTCTATTTATTGTTGTGGCGAGGTTTAGCTCATGAGAGCGTGTGGCTCGCAGTGACTTGGGTTTCTTTAGGTGGAGCATGTCCATCAATTCTGAGTTGGACATGGCTTTGTAAGTAAGGCAGAGATCACCTCTGAGTAAGCGATATGCCACTGAGTACAGCCGGAGTTTTTTCAGTCGGGCTGCATAGGACATATGTTTGAGGCCAGTAATCCTCTTGGTGAGGTGCTTTTGTGGTCTTTCAAGCTGTTGAAGGTGTCTTGTGAGGTACATCCCAAATGGGGCATTGTACTCTATGATGAGTCTGATGAGTGATGAGTAGAGGGGCACTATAACCTCTTTATTTCCAGATACGAACCCCTTAGTAATTAGATGGGCCACATAGAAGGATTTCCTAACTACTTTGGCAATATGATTGTCAAAGGAGAGATTACTATCTTCATGGGTCCCCAGATCTCTTATTACCTCTTCTGTATTAAGGGGGCTGTCGCCTATGTGGTAATTTGTGGGTGTTTCATTTTTCCCAAATGGGATGACTATGCATTTTTTGGCATTTAACTTGAGGCCATGAATTTGACACCAGGTGTCTGGCTTAGTAAGGCCTTTTTGGAGGATGTCCGTGTCAGCCGGAGAGTCAATTATGGCTCCCAGTTAGCAATCATCAGTGAACTTGGTTAGCCATAGTCCTCCTGTGTTTGCCTGTACTTCTGAGGATTATATATGCTGAACAGTAGGGGTCCCAGAACTGAGCCTTGCGGGACACCACTTGTGACTGGTTTAGAGTCAGACCTGGAGCCTGGTATTCTTACCGTGTGAGTTCTGTCTGTAAGCCAGTTGGCAACCCATCTTGTGATGTAGGGGTTTATGTTCAGTCTGGTGAGTTTTTCTGTAATACCTGAGTGAGGAATGGTGTCAAACGCCTTGGCGAGATCAAGGTAGGCTGTGTGAACCACCTTTCCCTTGTCTATGGCTTTGGTAACTCTCTCGAAGAAGTCAACTAGGTTTAGTAGGCATGATCTGCCCTTAACAAAGCCAAACTGGGTCGGGTCAAGTGTTTGGAGGTTCCCAATGTCTTTGTTAATGAGTTCCATGATGATGCGCTCCTTAGCCTTGCAGACCAGGCTAGTCAGGCTTATGGGGCGATAGTTACCAGGGTCATTTGTGGCTCCTCCTTTGTGGAGCGGAATAACCATTGCTGTGCGCTATTCTGTGGGCACGTAGCCTGTGGAGAGGCTGACGCTGAACAGCGTGTTTAGGTGGGGGGTTAGTTCGTTCTGTAGTTTGTGCAAGACGCAGCCTGGGACACCATGTGGCCCCATTGATGCTGTGTTTTTGGCTTTTGAAAGGGCTGTTTTCACCTGTGCTTCTGTGATTTTCAGGACACTACACTGTTCCGGTATTGTTGTGGGCCCTTTTGAAGGTGAGAGGGAGCTGAAGTTTGCACTGAATCTATCTGCCAGTATGTTGGCAATATCAGTAGGTTCAGTATATTTTATGCTATTTTGCACTATCTCAGAGCATATCTGCGAGTTGCCACTTAGATTCTTGACATAGCTAAAGAAGGTTTTGTGGATGTTGATCGTGTTACACTGCTGTAGTCATTACACTTGGGTTATCCTGCCGTCAGGCGGTCCCTCAGTCGGCCCGAGTTCCAAATTCTTGGTCCAGCGTCGGTTGCTGTCGCTTCTTCCCTGACGTCAGTGCGCCAGGGGTATATAAGATGCAGCCGACGCCATTTTCTTCAGTCTTTCTTGCTGCGCAGTGCCCGAAGCAAAAGCAGTTCGCAAGTGCCAGTCGGCCGACTCCTGAGATTTTCATTCCGAATCCAGAACTGAAGTCTTCTACAAAGCTAAGTACCCCGTTGGGGAAACTTTTTCTTGCTTCAGACTGATGTCAGTAAAAGTTAATAATTGTATTTCTTGTGGGAAGCAAATACCTCATAAGGATTTCCATTCTTATTGTATCCCATGCCTAGGCCCAGACCACGACATCACAGGTTGTCGGTTTTGTGCTAGGTTTAACAAGCGCACTATTAAACGTCGGTTTGATTTTGCCCGACATTATTTTGGCAAAAAATTCAATTACATCATGCCATCGGGACAACCAACAACTGGAATACACAAAAAGCGCAAAGACAAGGACAGGCATCCGAGGCTCAAAACTGACGATGAGGCCTGTTCTAGGCCAGTCGCCGGTTTTCAGCGAGGCGCCTACGCTGCCCCTGACGACCGCTTCTTTAGAACCACAGGCTGCCTCTGACTCCCACGTGGAGATGGCTGGGCCTTCGGATTCACCAGATTTACTGCCTACCAAGACTAACCCTTCAGAGGGATCCGGAGTAGCTGAACAACTCGCAGCTTCAGAGGGTGTTTTCAGACCTACTCAGTTAACCATTAAATCTTCTGCTAAATCTAAAACCCCTTTAAAAACAAAGAAACAACCTCAACAATCACCAGGACAGGCCTCCATGCCTAAGAAACAGATGCTCAAAATGGCCGAAGACCTAATTACTCTGATCAGGGGGTCCCACCCTCCTCCTGATAAAAGGCCTAGACAGGATGCAGACTATGACTCATCTGACCAAGTGTCCATTTCTTCAGATTCATCCTCAGACCAAGGATACTCTTTACCCCCTTATGAGGATTCTGATGCTGAGGAATCTATTCCTTCAGCCTCTCCACCAGAGGACTACTCCTTTGGGGAAACCTTACATACCATGAGGAAGCATTTCCATTGGGAGGGCGAGGATTATTCAGAATCCAAGAAAAGGCTCAGAGATTTTCTTTTATTACCTCAACACAGACATGTTGCTATGCCGCCAGTGTTAGATATTGTGGATGATGTGTATTCCGAATCCAGTTTAAATCCTGATTCTTTACCTCCTGCTCCAGTTAAGCTAGACAGATACTACAGAGTCCCTGACTCTCAGAAATTTCTTTATAAAAGCCCTGTTGCTGACCCTGAAACTATTTTCCAGGGTCCCAAAGGGGTAAAGGCCTCTACAGCAAAAAATCCAGTTCCCTCTGACAGAGATTGCAGAGCGTTAGACAGATGGGGAAAAAAGTATACACATCTGCAACTTTAGCAATGAGGGCCTTAAATTGCCAGTTTCACATGCTTAAATATCAGTAACATTTGATGTCTCAGTTGAAACAAAAAATGCTTCCAAATTCAGATCTTCCTAACTATAAGGAAATGCAAGATTTATTGCATGCAGCTGAACAAGTGGGAAAACATACTTTGCAATGTGGTTTTGATTCATTAGAGGCCTCCTGTAGAGCAGCAGTTACAGGGTCGGTCATTAGAAGACTTGCTTGGTTAAAAGAGCAGACTTTACCAGATCATGTTAAAGCAAAATTATTGGATGCACCTTTGCAGCAGGATGTTTTATTTGGAGTTAAGGCAGAAGAGGTATTAAAGAAAATGGAGGATAAAGCAAAATCTATGCAAATGGTGAAAGATTTCTTACAGGTTCAGCCTCCTCGATTTAGCAGAAATTGGCCGACAAAGAATTGGTCCTTTCCAATTTCAGACAGACCTCAAAGGGGCAGATACAGACGTCCAAGAGGCAGAGGTCAACCACAAGGTACTTACAGACCTCGACAATGGGGTGCTTCAACCCAGAAAGAAGGGGAAGACAGGCCTCAACCTTATAAAAAACAGTCCCAATGACTTCCCACTACAGCTGCCAAACGCTTCTCTTTTGGCAGCTCCCTTGGGGGGAAAACTGGCACTTTTCTGTCACAATTGGCATATGATCACCAAAGACAAATGGGTTCTCAATATTGTATCTCAAGATTACAGGTTCCACTTTCACACTCTGCCAAGGTTAAAAGGAATGCCAAATCTGCCACCAAATCAATGGACAGAGGCTCAAAGACAAATTACAGCACTCATCGACATGAGAGCTATTCAAAAGGTACCAACACAGGAGCAAGGACAAGGATTTTACTCAAGACTCTTTCTGGTTCCCAGAAAGGACAAAGCCTGGAGGCCCATTCTGGATCTTTCTTCTCTAAATACTTACCTGGGTGTTCCAAAATTCAAAATGTTGACACTACAGCAGCTTCTTCCCATGCTGGGCAAGAAAGCTTGGCTCGTAACTTTGGACCTCAAGGAGGCATACCTGCATGTCCCTATCAGACAAAATTGCAGAAGATACCTCAGATTCTTAGCAGGTTCAATGCATTACCAATTCTCTGCACTGCTCTTTGGCTTATCTACTGCATCCAGGGTCTTTACAAAATGCCTGGCACCAGTAAATTGCATTTTGCAGACAAAAAGGAATTCATATTTACCCATACTTGGACGACTGCCTTATTCAAGCAGAGAGCAAAGACATTCTTCTAAAGCATCTGGCGTTTGTAAAAAGATTGCTAATTTGCCTAGGGTGCACAGTAAACGAAAAGAAGTCAAAACTAGTGCCCTCACACGAGATAATATTCCTGGGTGCCAGCTTAAATACAATGGCCCAGATGGCTTATCTCACGCCAGACAAGCAAGGACAATTAACTCAAAATTTTCAATTGATGGCAACAAAGACCCAACTCCCTGCAAGAAAAATTCTGCAGGCCTTGGGTTACATGGCATCTTGCATACTACTAATTCCATATGCCAGACTTCATATGAGGAAACTACAATGGTACCTAAAGAGTGTCTGGTCTCAACACTGTCACAGTTTGGAAACAGTAATACCATTAATTCCTTGCATTCAACAGGAGTTTCGATGGTGGTCTCTAGCCTGTCACCTCAACAAGGGACAGCCTTTCACTCAACCCACAGCCAGGCAAACACTGACAACAGATGCTTCGGATTACGGCTGGGGAGCACACATGGCAGAAAATTCTATTCAGGGCAAGTGGCCTGCAGAACAAAGGCATCTTCACATCAATCAAAAAGAGATGCTAGCTGTACAAAATGTCCTCATAGCTTTCAGGGACCTTCTGCATCCAGGACAACTACTACTAAAGACAGGCAACACCACAGTTATGTGGTACATAAACAAGAAAGGGGTCACTCATTCATATCCCCTCTGCAAACAAGCCATGACCTCGTGGAACACAGCTGTAACCTATCAAGTTCATCTGCAAGCACAATTCCTGCCAGGAGAGAAAAACACACTGGCAGACGACTTAAGCAGAAACATCATGGATCCGCACGAGTGGAAATTACATCCACAAATGTTCAGGATGATAACACAAAAATGGTGGAGCCCGGACATAGATCTGTTTGCATCCCCAATGAATTGCCAGCTACAGAAATTCTGCACAAGGACTTACCACCCACAAGTATGGAAAGTGGATGCCCTCTCATTCATCTGGAAAAACCTACAAGTATACGCTTTCCCACCACTACCTCTCCTTTCAAAGGTACTCATAAAAGCCAGACAAGAAAAGCCAAAGATGATCCTGATTGCCCCGGACTGGCCACGCCAGCACTGGTACCCAATCTTAAAGAATTTAGCACAAGGTCCACCATGGATTTTGCCTCAAATCCCACAACTTCTGACTCAGCAAAACAATCAGATACTGCACGGCCAGCTCAAGACTTTAAACCTGGCTGCATGGCAGATTCCTTAGTCAAGCAAGCAGTGCTTCTCTCCAAAGCTGTTATGGATGTCATTCTGGAGGCCAGAAGGCCTAGCACCAAGAAAGCCTATTCGGATAAATGGAAGAGATTCTGTGCCTGGAACCAGGCTCACAGCCTTGACCCTCTTGTCCCAAATATTCCTCAGTTACTACAATACTTAACTGAGATGCTGGACAAAGGCCTCTCCTTTTCATCCATTAAGATCCATGCCTCTGCCATCTCTGCTCATTACAACACAGACCCACCAATTTTTTTCTAATCCTTTGCTAAAACAGTACCTCAGAGGGGCTAAAAACATAAGACCGCCCCGTAGAGCACCAACTCTACCTTGGGACCTCAACTTCGTCTTGGAAAAATTAACTTTACCTCCTTTTGAGCCAGCTAACTCAGCAGACTTAAAATATGTCTCTTGGAAAACTGTTCTGCTCCTGGCAATAACCTCAGCACGAAGAGTTTCAGAATTACAGGCACTAATGGCAGTGGAACCTTTCATCATTTTCCACCAAGACAGGGTGTCTTTAAGAACAAACCCTACTTTTATGCCAAATGTGATATCAAGTGTGGCTCTAAACCATCCACTTGCCAGCTTTTTATCCAAATCCACAGAATAAAGGGGAGAGACTACTGCATTCCTTGGACATACACAGGCAGTTACGCTTCTACTTGGACAAAACTAAAGCTTTCAGGAAAACTGAGCAATTGTTTGTAGCATATGCTGCAGGAACACAGGGAAAAGCCATTTCAAAACAGACCATTTCAAAATGGATAGGGCACTGTATACGTTTCTGCTATACACACCATGGGAAAACTGTACCTAACAGCATTAGGTCTCATTCCACCAGGGCAACAGCCACTTCAACTGCCTACCTCAGAGGAGTACCTACCAAGGACATTTTGGAAGCAGCAACTTGGAGTTCTGTACATACCTTCACCAAACATTACCATCTGCCTATTTACTCTAAATCCAGAGCTGGCTTTGCCACTGCAGTGCTGCAGGGCCTTATAGCTACCCCTAATGCCTTATAGAACCAGCCACCTTACCTCAGCTTTGGGATTCTACCCAAGTGTAATGACTGCAGCAGTGTAACACGATGAACATAGTACAGTTTTGTACCTACCATAAATGTAGATGTTCGAGTGTATACACTGCTGCAGTCTAGGTTACCCTCCTTCCTTCCCCTCTTACTGGCTGGTACGTACCTATGTCTTCTACCCTTACTACCTATGCAGAGTATTTGCTGGTAACTGAAAGTTTTTGATTACTTTTCTTATGTATGTTTTATTAGCAATTTACATTGCCTACCTTTTTGGGGGCACCTGACATCTGGGGCAAGAAAAACTGAAGAAAATGGCATCGGCTGCATCTTATATACCCCTGGCACACTGACGTCAGGGAAGAAGCGACAGCAACTGACACCAGACCAAGACTTTGGAACTCGGGCCGACTGAGGGACTGCCTGACAGCAGGATAACCCAAGTGTAATGACTGCAGCAGTGTATACACTCGAACATCTACATTTATGGTAGGTACAAAACTGTACTTTATCTTTCGAATCCTTGGCTATTTTTCTTTCGAAGTTAGCCTTGGATGATTTTATGAGGGACCTTAGTTTCTTACTGATACTGATCAGGGATGTCTTTCCTTCTTGGGATTTGCTTTTTTTCTGAGCTAGTTTCCTCCTTTTGTTGTATAACCTGTTTATGGCAGGGGTCCACCAGACAGGTTTCCTTCTGTTAGGGGAGTGCGTCTTGGTTTTGCTAAGGATGGCATGATCCAAGCATCCTTGTAGGTGCTCATAGAGTGCAATTGTAAAGGATTCTGCATCTTGGGCAGTGTTATCCTTTAGCGTGGGGGCTGTGAAACCTACCACCTCTGCCTTAAGTAAGGTGAAGTTTGCTTTAGAAAAGTTTTTCACCGTGGTTTCCTTGGTTGGGGGTGGTGGTGGGGTGTGGACATCCAGGGTGATTAATTTATGGTCTGATTTAACCAGTGATGGGTTGACCTCCGGTACGGAGCACCTGTTGCCCATGTTGGTGATGACCAGGTCTAATATGTTGTGGCCTCTGGTAGGGGAGTTTACCAGCTGATCCAGGGCATTTGAGTTGATAAATTCCAGGAAGCGCTGAGCCTGGGAGTTTGTACTCAAGTAGTTTTCCCATTTAATGGTAGCATAATTGAAATCTCCCAAGATCAGGGTGTTCGGTAGGACCTTCATGTTTTCCAGTGTTTCCAGAAAGGCGGAGTGGTGGTCCTGGGTCATGGAGGGTGATCTGTAGCAGGCCACAATTTGCATTGCAGATTTGCCCGATGTTAGTTGCACATGGATGATCTCAGAGGTATCATGCTGCACCACTAACCTGGAGGTGTGGGTATTCCGTGCTGTATTGTGATCTCCGTAGTCAATTTTCGAAGTTTCAGTACTTCGAACAAGTGGATTTGTACAAGTGAAGTTCGAAGTACTGAAACTTTGACCAAACACAGTAGACCCATATATATATATATTTTTTTTTTTTTTTTTTTTTTTTTTTTTGTGCTTACAAGCTGAAGATAGTAGCATACAATTTTTACGAGTAAAGATCAAAATATTTTTCCAAACATGCTGGGCGGCTACTTGCTTGAGAACCCTATTACCAATATATTACATCAGTCTGCATAAGCTACACTGGCTGACAAATTTTGTCACAAGACTAGATCATATGTTTCTGGCCTTGCACAAACTGGGTATTTTTGTGTCGGAGATATTCTGACATGGTATCAATTACAATGTTCCCTGCTTTTGTCCATCCAGGGACTACTGGCAATTCCAGAGTTGTGGCTCAGATCTGCTTATCAAGGGCCACACGTCTTGGCCACACAGCCTATGTGGCTGAGAGAGTCCTGTGTGTTTAGTGGCTTTAAGCACTCCTTGAAAACATGTCTGTTTGATCTTTTTTACAACTAACTGATGTCTATTTTTTATTACTGCTGTTGTGCTGTTTTTATGCATTTTATATTCTGCATTGTTTTGTATCTGATATTATTATGAATTGTTTCTATTTTTTTATTTTAATTGTACTTATGCTTAGATATAAGCTTGTAAATAAACTTGAAAATATATAGATTGTCTTGAAGTAAAGAGGTAATAGTTTTTCACTGCGCTTTTGCCTTATGAAATGTTCAGCTGAGAAATTAAGGCAAAGTGTAGAGTGCTGATTGTTCTTTTTATATGGCAACAGATGTTTTTGTGTGGACTGTATTGACATTTTGGTGAAGCCGGGAGCAGCAGCTGAGGCTAAGGAACAGCACCCATGGAGTTGTTATATGTGTCTTCCACATAAAAGCTATGGAATTTTGCAGAGGCGGAAGGACTGGAACTTAAAGCTGCAAGAGTTCTTTGCTAGTGATAATGGTCAAGAATACGTAAGTAAAATAGCGTCAAGTCTTAACTGCAATGTGTAACCTGACAATTTAGGAGTATAATGATCCATAAAGCAAGTGAACCCTGCAAGTCAGCAATATAAAAGGGGGTGAAACTTAGAACAGTGACACAGTTACTTAGAATAGCAAGAATATGTAAGCAAGGCTGGGGTTTCTTTAACTATCTAGTTATCATCTGTGATAAGGAGTTGGTAAGTAAAGATGAAAATTAGCAATATGTGATTAAGCTTATAATGTGAACAAACTGCCTTGCACCCCCCCCCCTTAATATACTCATTATCTGAAATGCCATACAGCAAGATACTGGTGTGTGGATTGTTTTACAGCTTGTACCTCTCTGCTATGAGTTTTTCAGAATCAAGAAGGAAGGTTTTGCTAGCAGATCATTTGACTCCAGTACCATAACAGCAAGTCCTATTAACCTTCCCTTTTGGGGATTAATTAGCCTGAGGGTAACATGTTCCATCTTGTTGAACCTTGAGTCTGCTCCTATTGCCATCTCCTGTCAATGTCCAGCAACATCTGCCGCTGCTCATCACTGTCCAGCAACATCTGCCGCTGCTCAGATGATTGCTGTATGTGAGAATTCTGTCCACATCAGAAACAGGTTAATAATGAAGATCTGATAGAAAACATACCGTGCCGTGGCAATTCTGTACCTTGTGCTTAAAGTAAAATTCAGGCACAGTGAAAATAATGATCTTGATATATCTAACAAGTACATGATTTTCATTGTATTTTTTTTCTCTTTTTATTTATTTATTGTAATTACAGGAAGCTCCCAAAATGTACCCTGCAGTACCTGCGGAACAAAGAAGGCCAGTAAAGGTGCTCTCACTGTTCGATGGAATTGCAACAGGTACTACTTGGAGATGATTCTTTGCAAGCTCTGTCTAATACTGGGATAAGATTTAGCTAAAAAATAAAAAACATTTAAAATGTGGATCTGCTTAAGCCCATAGTACAATGGGATCATATATTTCAAGCCTCACATTTAAAAAAGATTTTATACTTCTTCCAGTATGCTATTTTGTGAGGGGTCTAAAGTTATTTAGTAAGTGGCATTTGCAATAAAAAAATTGAAAATTTTTAAAGCATGAGTTTTATTTTTAAAAAGCACATTATTGTGGAGTTCATGTTTTTTCTAAGAGGTTATGTTTCATGATAAACATATAGTTTCTGACAGATACTGAACTACAGCATTAGTTTCTACCTAAAAACTCAGGTACAGTAAGGTACGAATTTATCATTCTGGAACAATTAGTGGGTCCTTTAAAAAAAAAAAAAAAGCAGCATTGGCTTAACTCTGGTAGAAGGGGGAAAAACAGAAAAAAGGACCTTGGATTTTGTAGTCATATAAAAGGCAAAGCTGCACTTCTGTGTTTGATGTTCATTTGAGAGTAAGTTGGCAGTGGGTGATGTGGCTGATAGTAATAATTGTGGTGCATGTGAAACATTCCCAGTGTCTAGACGGGGTCACGTTTGCAAATATAGATTAGTAGTCCTAAGAGTGACCTTTCAGTACAGAGGGAGGGGGAGAAGATATTGGTAGATTACATGAATAATTCAACGTACTGAGGACAGGAATAAAGAAAGCACCAGTTCCTTTTTGTGCTTCTTAGGTAAAAGAAGACTCCTCCTTAGAACTAAAAAAATCTATTTTTTCACTCTGTCTTTGTTGTCTGAACTATTTTAATATTCAAAATCACTCTGACTGTATCTCATAGAATTTGAATAAGTTTTCAGCAAAATGGGTGACAATGGAGCTTGACATATCAACACGATCTTGTTTTTCTTCGGGCATTTCTCATTCCCATAATCCATTTCATGTCTGCTTTATATGAGTCATATTAGACAGAAGGAAGTAGTGTAGGGTTGCCACCTTTTCAAATGCCCAAAATGAGAAATTTTTGCTACAAACGTCAGATTTTGCAGGGCAAACATACCCACTGCCAGTACAAAGGACAGAACTTCAGTTTTTTTGCCTTATTCTTGTAGCATTTTAGTTCCTTATTCTGTTTCTTGTAACATTTATGTTTTTCAGATACAGAATAACTGTTTTATGCAACTATTACATAAAATATAGAAAATAATTTTGTCCTAAAATCTCAGGACATTTGCCATTTTTTCAATTTTTTTGCAGGACACAATTGCCCAAAGAGGGACTGTCCCTGGCAAAGTGGGGCAGGTGGTAACCCTAAAGTAGTGGTGTATTCCCATGCCATTGACATATGATGGGATTAGTGTCAGTTAGTGTCCTCTTATATACCTTCTGTAACAGGACTGCTGCTTTTATTTCTTGAATGATCCTCATCTGTGCGCGTCTCAGGGCTTGTTTTACACTGTACTAAGGAATTATACAGCTGCAACCAAAATTGTAGCTAAAGTGCAGGCCTTTGTTCAAATTATCTTTTTGTAGTCCAAGATGAATTAACAGTCCCTTCCTCCCAGCACTTTGGTAAATGCGTTACTACTTTACAAAATTTGCAAGAAAAATATTTTCTGACTTTTTCTAAATGTCACAGACATTTCTGATACTACATTTAAGTCATATTAAAATGTAAAGTAGTATAAGCATGTGAAGTAGTATAAACAACAAACATTTAAAGTTTAATCCTTCGTATTTCAGTACTGTGATGCTGCTTATGTAAATTTGTGAAAAAGAGGTGGCAACTGCCTTTAAAGCTTTGGCTGATCTAATTGCCCTGTTTTGCTGTGAAATGCATGGCTACATTGGCAGCAGCTGTGCATTAGTGTTAAGCTCTCATCCACTCTCCGATAAAGACAGTGGAAAACAGTTTCATACCTCTGTCTTTTTACAGCGATTGCTGAGCTCCTGACATCAGCAGGAGGACAAACCTTTGGTCAACTGGTGCCTTAGGCAAAAGGTCTCCACATTGCCTCCCAATACCACCCTATGCCCCCATCCTGGTCTATCTACACCATCCAGATTACTGGAAAAGTGCCTCTGCTAGAGCGGCGCCCTAGGCGGCCACCTAGTTGGCCTGTGCCTAAGGTCAGCTATGAGCAGGACTAAGTTACCAGTACAAGATTGTCAGTAGTACCTGTCTACATATTTCTCTTTTGACTGTGGTATGGCATGCAGGTGTAGGTAAATTAAATTATGTGAGAAGTTAAGTTTTAAAAAAGTTGGTGGTCTCTCCTTTCCTTTGATTCCAAGGCAAGGAAATGAAAGGTGTTATGTTGTCCCTATCTCGCCTTCATTCTTGCTGGTTGGGTTCGGAGCCGAACTTGGCCACATTCTAAAGCTCAAGAGCTTCCACTGGCTCGAGGCTAGACCCTATCCCAACATGCCTAGCGAGAGTTACCCAGATCTTGTTTGACACTTGAAGCTTTAGGATTGCATGTGACTGGTTCAGGCTAAGTTGTATTGTTTTTGTTTATGCTTATTTTATGTAAAATATTGATGTGAAGTTGTTCTCTCTCACCTTCCATTCTTACTGATGACGTCAGTGCACCGGAGGTATAAAAGATGCAGCCAACGCCATTTTCTTCAGTTTTTCTTGCCCCAGATGTCAGGTGCCCCCAAACTGGTAGGCTGAAAAATATGCCAATAAAAATGCATGCAGAAAAATAACATTTTCTTTATCTACAAGCAAATACACCAAATAGGTTGTATAGGATAGAGAAGTACAGATAAGACCCAGCAAAGAAAGGGGGATGGTGGGTGGGTAACCTGGACTGCAACAGTGAACACACTCGAACATCTACATTTATGGTAGGTACACAACTGTACTATGTTCATCGTGTTTCACTGTTGCAGTCATTACTCTTGGGTTGAATCCCAAAGCTGAGGATGGGTGGCTGGGCTAAATAAGATTAGGAGAGGCTATGAGGCCCTGCAGGACTGCAGTGGCAAAGCCTGCTCTGGACTTAGAGTAAAGAGGTAAGTGGTAGTGCTTTGTGAAGGTGTGCACTGAACTCCAAGTTGCAGCCTCTAAGATATCTTTGGTTGGTACTCCTCTGAGGAAGGCTGCTGAAGTGGCTGCTGCTCTGGTGGAATGAGGCCTAATGCTCTTAGGCACTGATTTGCCATGTTGAGAATAGCAGAAACGGATGCAATGGCCTATCCATTTAGAAATAGTCTGTTTTGAGATAGCCTTTCCTTGTGATCCTGCAGCATATGACACTAAAAGTTGCTCAGTCTTTCTGAAAGCTTTAGTTCTGTCCAAGTAGAAGCATAGCTGCCTGTGTATGTCCAAAGAATGCAGAATTTTCTCACCCTTGTTCTGTGGATTTGGATACAAGGTAGGCAAGTGAATGGTTTGGTTGAGGGCCACACTGGACACCACCTTAGGCATAAATGTAGGGTTTGTCCTCAGAGAAACCCGGTCTGGATGAAAAATGATGATAGGTTCCACAGCCATGAGTGCTTGTAACTCCGAGACTCGCCTTGCAGAGGTTATTGCTAGGAGCAGAGCTGTTTTCCAGGATAAGAATTTTATACCTGCTGTTGATGCTGGCTCGAAAGGAGGCAGTGTAAGTTTTTCCAAAACATAATTGAGGTCCCAGGCCGGAATTGGTGCTCTCCTTGGAGGCCTAATGTTTTTGGCCCGTCTGAGGTACTGCCTTATTAAAGGATGAGAAAAGATAGGTGGTTCCGCATTGTAATGGGCTGAAATGGCAGAGGCATGAATCTTAATTGATGAGAAAGAAAGGCCTTTGTTCAGCATCTCATTTAGGTATTGTAAAATCTGAGGGATATTTGGTGCACACGTGTCAATGCCTTGTTCCTGGTTCCAAGCACAGAATCATTTCCATTTCTCTGCATAAGATTTTCTGATACTGGGCCTCCTGGCCTCCAAGATAACATCCATAACAACTTTTGAAAGAGGAGTGTTCTGAATGGCTACATTATCCGCCATGCTGCCAGATTTAAGGTCCTGAGTTTGCTGTGCAGGATCTGATTGTTTTGTTGGGTCAGCAAGTGAGAAGTTTGAGGCAATATCCATGCTGGACCTTGAGACAAGCTCTTTAGGATTGGGTACCAGTGCTGGCATGGCCATTCTGGTGGAATCAGTATCATTTTTGGCTTCTCTTGTCTGACCTTTAGGAGTACCCTGGGAAGGAGAGGCAGTGGACAAAAGGCACATACTGTTAGATTTTTCCAGCTGAAGGATAGGGCGTCCACTTTCCATGCTTGCTTGTGATAAATCCTTGTGCAAAATCTCTGCAATTGGCAGTTGTGAGGGGAGGCAAATAGATCTATGTCTGGGCATCCGAATTTCCTTATTATCATGCTGAAGATTTGTGGATCCAGTTTCCATTCGTGGGGATCCATGAGGTTTCTGCTTAGTTCGTCTGCCAGAGTATTTGTTTTTCCTGGCAGGAATTGTGCTTGCAGGTGAACCTGAAAAGCCAATGCTGTGTCCCATAAGGTCATTGCTTGTCTGCAGAGGGGGTAGGAATGTGTACCTCCCTGCTTGTTTATGTAACACATGACCATAGTGTTGTCTGTCTTTATCAGTAACTGTCCTGGATGAAGCAGGTCCTTGAAAGCTGTCAGGGCATTTTGAACAGCTAGCATCTCTTTTTGATTGATGTGAAGATGCATCTGGTTTGCAGGCCATGTGCCCTGAATACATTTTCCTGCCATATGGGCCCCCCAGGCATAATCTGATGCATCCATTGTTAGTGTCTGTCTGGCTGTGGGTAGACTGAATGGCAGACCCTTGTTGTGGTGACAGGCTTCTGCCCACCATCAAAACTCCTGTTGCAGGCAGGGAATGAGTGCAATTACCGTCTCCAGGCTGTGGCAATGCTGAGTCCAAACACTTTTTAGATACCATTGTAGTTTCCTCATATGCAGTCTGGCATATGGAATTAGTAGAATGCAGGATGCCATGAAACCCAAGGCCTGCAGGATTTTCCTTGCAGATAAGTGGGTTTTTCTTGCCAATTTCTTGAAGTAAGTAGTTAGATGCTTTTGTTTGTCTGGCGTGAGATAAGCCATCTGGGCAGTTGTATTTAAGCTTGCACCCAGGAATATTATCTCTTGAGAGGGCACTAGTTTTGATTTTTTTTCGTTTACTGTGTACCCTAGTCCAATTAGTAATCTTTTTACAAACGCCAGATGCTTTAGAAGAATGTCTTTGTTCTCTGCTTGAATTAGGCAGTCATCCAAGTGGGGATATATTTGAATTCCTTTTCGTCTGCAAAACGCAATTACTGGTGCCAGGCATTTTGTAAAGACCCTGGGCGCAGTAGATAAGCCAAAGGGCAGTACAGAGAATTGGTAATGCATTGAGCCAGCTATGAATCTGAGGTATCTTCTGCAAGATTGTCTGATTGGGACATGCAGGTATGCCTCTTTTAGGTCCAAAGTAACGAGCCAAGCCTTCTTGCCTAGCATGGGTAGTAGCTGCTGTAGAGCCATCATCTTGAATTTTGGAACTTCCAGAAACGTATTTAGTATAGACAGGTCCACTATTGGTCTCCAGGTTTTGTCCTTTCTGGGTACTAGGAAAAGTCTGGAGTAAAATCCTTGTCCCTGCTCTTGTTGTGGTACTTGCTGAATGGCCTTCATGTCCATGAGGGCTGTAATTTGTTTTTGTTCCTCTGCCCATTGATTGTGTGGCAGGTCTGGCATACCTTTTGACCTTGGTAGAGTGTGAAAATGGAATCTGTAGCCTTGGGACACTATGTTCAGGACCCATTTGTCTTGGGTAACCATTTGCCAGTTTGATGAAAAAAGTGGTAGTTTTCCCCCTAAGGGGGCTGCCAAAAGAAAAGTGCTTGGATCTGTTAGAGGAAAGTCATTGGGACTGTTTCCTGTAATGCTGTGATTTGTCTTCTCCGCTTTTGGAGGTAGGAGCACCCCATTGTTTAGGCCTGTATGAGCCTTGGGGCTGAGATCTGCCTCCGGGAAGCCTGTATCTGCCTCTTTGTGGCCTGTCTGACACTGGAAAGGACCAATTTTTAGAAGGCCAGTTCCTGCTAAACCTGGGTGGCTGTACCTGTAAGAAATCCTTGACTGTCTGTATGAATTTGGCTTTATTCTCCATTTTTTTCAACACCTCTTCTGCTATAGTACCAAACAAAGTATCATGCTGTAATGGTGCATCTAATAATTTTGCTTTAACATGATCAGGCAGATTATGTTCCTTTAACCAAGCCTGCTTTCTAATAACAGAGCCTGTAACAGCAGACCTGCAGGAGGCCTCCAGTGAATCATAACCACATTGCAAAGTATGCTTTCCCACTTGTTCAGCTGCATGCAATAAATCCTGCAATTCCTTGTTCTCTGAACATTCAGTATTTGTCAACAATTTCTGTTTAAGCAGTGACACTAAATATTGCTGATATTTAAGCATATGAAACTGACAATTTAAAGCCCTTACAGCCAGGGTAGCAGAAGTGTAAACTTTTTTCCCCCATCTGTCTAGAGCCCTAGAATCCCTATCAGAGGGGACAGGGTTTTTTGCACTGGAAGCTTTGACCACTTTGGGACCCTGAGATATAGTTTCTGGGTCAGCAGCAGGGTTTTATATAGGAATTTATGAGAATCCGGCACCCTGTAGTATCTGTCTGGCTTAGCAGGTGCAGGGGGTAAAGAGTCAAGGGACCGGACGGACTCTGAAAATACATCATCTACAATGTCTAGAACAGGTGGAATAGCAAGGGGTCTGTGCTGAGGAAGTAGCAGAAAGTCTCTGAGCTCCCTCATGGTATGCAGGGCGTCCCCAAAAGAATAATCCTCAGGAGGAGAGGCTGAAGGAATGGATTCTTCAGCATCAGAATCCTCAAAGGGAAGCATGGAGTAATCCTGTTCAGAAGAGGAATCAGAGGAAATAGAAACCTGATCAGAAGAATCATACTCTGTCTCTTGCCTAGACTTCTTATCAGGAGGGGGATGGGAGCCCCTGATCAAAGTAATTAGGTCTTCGGCCATTTTGAGCATCTGTTTTTTAGGCATGGAAGTCTGAGCAGGAGAATGCTGTACTTGTTTCTTTGTCTTTAGAGCTGCTTTAGTCTTTGTCTTTGAAGCTGAAGATGGCGTAATATATAGCTGTGAAGATCTGAAGACACCCTCAGAAGTCGATGCCTGCTCAGCCGCTCCAGACCCATCTGAGGGAATGATTTCCGAGTGTCCAATACCTTGAGTATCCAGAGGCCCAGTCGGCTCCACGTGGGAGTCGGAAGCGGCCTGTGGCTCTGAGGTAGTGTGCGCCAGGGGCTGCGAAAGCGCCTCACTGAGAACTGGCGAACTGGCAACTGGCCTAGCAGAGGCCTCGTCGTCGGTTTTGGACCTCGGATGCCTATCCTTTTCCTTGTCCTTGCGTTTTTTGTAAACTCCAGTTGTCGGCTGGTCCGATGGCATTATATAATTAAATCTTCGGCCAAAGTAATGAAATGCAAAATTGAACTGACGCTTAATAGTGCGTTGGTTAAATCTAGCACAAAACTGACAGCTAGCAACGTTGTGATCAGGGCCTAGGCAAGGAATACAGTAAGAGTGAAAATCCTTATGAGGTATTTGCTTCCCACAAGAAATACAACTGTTAACTTTTTCTGACATCGGTCTGGAGCAAGAAAAAAGTTTCCCCAACGGGGTACTTAGCTTTAATGAAGACTTTGGTTCTGAAATTCGGATTTGAATATTTCAGGAGTCGGCCTTCCGGCACTTGCAAACTGCTTTTGCTTCGGGCACCGCGTGGCAAGAAAGACTGAAGAAAATGTCATTGGCTGCATCTTTTATACCCCTGGCGTACTGACGTCAGGGAAGAGGCGACAGCAACCGACGCTGGACCTAGACTTTGGAATTCTGGCCGACTGAGGGTAGCCTGCCAGCAGGATAACCCAAGAGTAATGACTGCAACAGTGAATACACTCGAACATCTACATTTATGGTAGGTACACAACTGTACTTTACAAAGCCTTGGATAGTTATTCTTTAATTTTACAGCTTTAGCTAGTGGTGTATTTTTTCCTGTAGTAGCTGGGGCCCAAGTTTTATTAGGGCTGTTCAGTTATCCTTTGTATATTTCTACTGTCCGCTTTAAATAGTTAGTGTGATATACAGTGTGGGTTTTTTTGTGAGCCCTGTTGCTCCTTTTATAAGGGCGCAGTTGTATACTTGAGATATTTTGTACATTCTGTTTAACTAATTTCTGTCATGTCTCAACAAGAGAAAGCTAAGTCAGGATTTAAAAAATGTCCTAAATGTGGACACAAAATGTCAATAACGGATGGTCACACGGAGTGTGTTTATTGTTTAGGTGAAGTTCACCTACAAGAGAACTCTGCCATCTGTCATTCATTCAGCTCTCATGTTCTTCATGAACGTAAAAGCAATTAATAGTCAGGAGATTGTTAAAATCTTCCTTCCAAGAATCACTGGATAAGGCTGGATCACCGGACAAGACATCGAAATCTTCAAAAGCTTTGTCTTCTAAATTTTTCACTGGGTCGGAACCAAAAATTGGTTCATCGACCTCAAACCTGGATAAGACTTCTACCTTTGCTCCATTGCTTTCAGAACCGGAGGTTGTTACAGTTTGTAGGAGCCGGTCCCAGATACTGGAGCCGGTGTCTCCTACTTTAAAGTCTCCAATTGTTCAGTCAGTGGCCTCTTCCATAGCTTCTTCCCGGTCCTCAAGACTTTCGAATAAGGATGTGGATCGTGTGGTGCAGAGGCTTCTGCAGACACCATCGCTAGCAAAAGGTTTGTCAGGGCCGACCCTTGAGGCTTCAGAACTGACTAGGACCCAGCCCATTACTTCTGTTCCTCCTCCGATTCGACTCGGGGTTTCGGAGACGGAGTGTTTGGTGCTGATAATTGTGGAACCACTGGAGCTGACACCTCTTCCAGGTCTGTCGGTTCCGACTACTCTGACTTCCTTGGTACTGACCTTGGAGTCTAGGGGCCGACACTCGCCAGTCGGCTCCGGAGAGGATAGTCGAACTGACCCTTCAGTTCCGACTTTACCTCTCGGGGCCTCGGCTCAGTTGAGCTCGGCTCCTACCTCGGGCTCGGAGCCTGTGCTTCTGGCACCGATGGAATCTCCTGTTTGTTCAGATCCGGGGGTTTCTTCATGTCGGAACCGAGGGGCATTCGATGCCATGAGGAGGGTGTTGTCAACTCCAACAACCACACCATCAGAACCAGCAGCTCTTTCCCCTAAAGCACTGGTGTCTACCTCTACATCACGCATCCCTCTAAAGCATAGAGACCCTGAGCCTCAGGAAGCCCCATTGGGCGAACCCTGCTCTTCTGAAACCTCTCCAGAAGTTCCCACTGAAGAGGTTCCCAGGAAGAGACTTTGCAAGAGGAAGCATCTGGACTCCCCACAGGAATCCGTCACTTCAGAAACTGGCTTAGGGGAGTCAGAAGGGTCACCATGGTCACCCTCGGAGTATATCTCCTTCGCAGATATCCTGGAAATTCTTAAGCAGAGGGGTGGCTGGAAGTCCATTAACCCTACTGGTGATGAGTCAGTCCTCCTGAAGGCTTTTGGTTCTCAGCCCTCCACCACTTAGGTGTCTTCACCTTTTGATGAGCTGATTGAGCTAGTCTCTCGAAGGGCATGGGAGTCCCCAGATACCATTGAGCCTGTCCCTAGGAGGCCTAATAAATTTATAACTTCCCCCAGGACAAGACCTTCCTGACCAAAGGAGTGCTCGTTGATGCTATGGTGGTGGCGACAGCCACCAAGAAGGAATTGGTCAGAAACGTCTATGTCTGTCCATCCTCCTAATAAGGATTCTAGGATCATGGACAGGTATGGTAAGTACATGTTTAGTTCAGCGACTTTTGCTCTCCGATCACTGAACTATCTAACTCACTTTACTAGGTTGCAAAGAGATCTCCTGAAAGAACTAGGAGAATACTCTACAGTGTTCTGTATTTGTAGGGGTTTCAGAGAAGGTAACTTCCCAGCTCACTACCCTCAATTCTCTTTGTAAACTCTTCCATGTGTCTGGTCTCGGATGCAGCTGATGGAACGTGTAGGGTAATGGGTATAGGAATTGCTCTTAGGAGACATTCCTGGATGCGCTTATGTTCCTTTGAGGAGCCTTTAAGTCATCCTTTATTAACACCCCTTTCAATGGCTCGTCCCTTTTTGGACCCAAAGTGGAGGAAATGCTTACCAGGAGTGAGCAGGATGGAAAGACTCTGTCTGCCATCGGAGTCCATTTTTCCACTTCTACCAGACCTTACCCCAAAGGTCAGAAGGGAGGGAAGATGTGGTTCCGTAAAACTTATGGAGCTTTCCAGGACGCTCGTGGTGAAACCCTGTCTAGAGGCAGAGGTGGGGGTAATAATGGAAGACACCACCCACGCGGCAGAGGGGGTCCGCAGAATCAGGGTGACAGAGACCAGTTCTTTGCTAAGCCCTATCAGCGCTCCTGAGAGGAGGCCCACCTGTCCATCTCTGGAGGCAGCCAGGGGACGCTTTTCTTTGTACCCAGTTGCCTGGCTAAAAATAACAAAAGACAGCTGGGTACAAAGCATCATATCCAGAGGATACTCAATTCCCTTTGCCACTCCCCCCTTACAAGAAAAATCCCGGACGTTCCACCCAGTCACAGGGAACAAGCAGCCACAGAGATTCAAAGATTGCTGGAAAGAGTCATCCAACCAGTCCCAGCAGACCATAGAGGATCCGGAAGTTACTCAAGGTTCCTTTTAGTTCCAAAGAAAACGGGACTGGAGGCCCATTGGATCTCAACAGACTAAACATGTCAGTAAAAAAGACAAAATTCCAGATGGTCACGCTACAGTTAATACTTTCCTTTTTAGGGAAAGACAATTGGATGTGCTCGATAGATCTCCAGGATGCGTACAACTCATAAAAATGGACAGGGCATCCAGGGATCATCTGTACTTCCAGCTAGGAGCCAGTCATTGTCAGTTTTGCTCTCTGTCCTTTGGCATCACTACAGCCCCAAAGTGTTCACCAAATGCATCGCAGTAGTAATGGCTCACCTGAGACGTTTGGGATTCCAGGTGTTTCCATACCTAGACGACTGGCTCCTCACTGCCACCACCAGGCATCAACTCATACAAGCAAGGGACACAACTTTGAACCTCTGCAGTTAGTTGGGGATTACCATAAATTTCGAAAAAAAACTGCCTTGTTGCCATCACAACATACCATTTTTATAGGAGCAGAGCTAAATACCATTACCATGATCTTAAACCTTCCACCAGAAAGAGTTTGTGTTCTATGAAAACAGGTCCTGGACCTGCTCCCGAGAGAAAAAGCCCCGGTTTCAGTGGTACTCAAATTGTTAGGACAATGGCGGCAGCAATCATTGCGATTCCTTTAGGTCGGATGTATATGGGTGTACTGTAATGGCTGCTGTTCATGCAATGATCTTTTCAAAAACTTCCAATGTCACACAAAATCATGATAACGAATTCATGCAAGAAGGACCTTCAGTGGTGGCTGACATCTCACCAAGTAACTCTAGGTCGCCCCTTTGTTCTACCCACTCTATAGCCAAGGTGACCACAGACGCCTCCGTTTTAGGGTTGGGGGGGGGCATTATCAGGGAAGAACAGCCCAAGGCACGTGGAGGAAACACGAGGCTCATCTGCATGTCAATGTCCTGGAGATGAGAGCGGTACTTCTAGCACTGCAGTCCTTTCAAGACTCTCTCCCTCTGGCTACTATTGTAATTCAGACAGACAGTATGTCAGTGGTCTGGTACATAAACAAACAAGGAGGAACCAGATCTTATCCCCTATGTCGAGAGACCCTGAGAAAAAAAAAATGAGTAAACAAAACCATGCATACACATAAAGGTACAAGCAATGAAAATACACAAGTATTACATACATGGATGCTTGTAACCTTGATATAAAGAGAGAGGAACATGAGAACATATTTAACATGAACGAAGAAGAAGACTACAACATCTTGAAGTATGCATAGTACACAAATTAACAACAATAACCCAAAAGGAACAATATATACAGTGCTACCGGTACTAAAGAAAAAAAAAAAAACAACAGTGTCAGTAATTATAAGACTAAATATTAACAGCCCTACTTGTAATTTGCAGTAGGAGGGAGTGGCCCCTCAAATAAAGATAGAGAGTGTAGGGGAAGGTTTGTAGGATAGCCAAAGTTTAGTCGCACAGGATTACTTCAAACAGGCTTTTCCAAAGTTTACTGAAATAGGCTCTCTTCTTAGGTCCATTTATGATGAACTTCTGAGCAGAGATATATTTAATGGCCATGTCTTTGAATCCCCGCCAGCATAGTTTGGTCCGATCTAACCAATTATAGGTGATGTAAAGTTTTATGAGGGAGCACAGCGTTATTAGGATGTGAAGATGAAATTTAGGCAGGCCCGGAGGGGGAATATTTAGGATAACCGTTTCCCATGAGAGAGTGGAGCTATAGTAACCCATTTTTTTGAGACGCACTTTGAGAGAACACCATAATTTATGGGAATTCTTGCAGTGCCACATAATATGTAGTAAGTCGGCTCTTACACCAGGACAGCACGTACAAAAAGGAGAGCTATTGGAGTTAAATTTGTTAATTCTTACGGGAGTATAGTAGGAGTTGTTATTCAACATCAGTTGAGTGTATAAGAATTTTTTAAAGGGGGAGAGTTCTATAGTAGTTTTTATAGCTAGTAATTTTTGATCTTCTGTAATAGAAGAGTTTTGCTTATCCCAGTATTTGGAGAATAGACAGTTACCTTTGTAGAGTAATGGGTGTAATAATTTGTATGACAAGGATATTGTTTTGTTGTCATTAGCAACTGTATTAATGATTAGGTTTAATTTATCAATTAGTTGTGTATCAGGGAATATATTATTGGTTTGTGAAGAAATAAGTTCCCTGAGTTGACGGAGAATAACCGTGTATTTGTTATTAACTTTAAGAGTTAATCGTAGCTCAGCAAGAGACATGGATTTATATTTAAGAATATCCCACACTGTAAGGTCTTTAATGAGAGGGAATTCCGCAAGATCTATCATCTTGTTGTTGATCTTTAGATTTGGATTAAGATGTATTGGTTGAAGAAAAGGAAGAATAAGTTGAAGATTAATGTTCTTAATCAGTTTCTGAAAAGATTTTATTTGAAATTTCAATAGGGGTGATAGTCTTGAACATTTCAGAGAGGCGGGAGATAGAAAAGGAATAGACTTAGGATTGATTTTATTCGAGAGAATATGACCGTGCCATATCTTTAACCAAGCTGGATAGTGAGTTTGAGCTTTACTATTCATGTTTGCGATGGACCCTAGTTTATTAGAGCAAATAATTAGATAATAAAGATGAAAATTGGAAGGCCCACCCCGCCTTTCTCCTTGGGAAGGCTTAATTTGGAAAAAGAGATCCTAACATTCTTAGGGAACCAAAGAAATTTGACCAAGGTTTTATCAAACTGTGAAAAAAGGTTGTTTGATATAATTACATTGATCGAACTAAATTGATACAGGAGTCTGGGTAAAATATTCATTTTCACAATAGCTACTTTTGAAAGAAATGATAGATTCAATAACTTCCATCTTTGAAGGTCCTGACAAATGATAGACCATGATTTAAGCAGGTTGTTTTGAAGCGAAGAAGCTTGATTGTGTTCAAAGTTAATGCCTAGGTATTTAAGACTGTATGAGATATTAAAGGGAGATTCAGGGAAAAAAAAGGTTTATGAGCCTCAGGATTTATTGGGAAGATGTGTGACTTTTTATTGTTGACTTGGTAGCAAGAGGCCTCAGAAAAGATAGTAATTGCATTTAAAATTTTTGGCAGATCTGTGTTAGGAATTTTGAAGTAAAGGTTTAAGTCATCAGCAAAGGCCGATAGAGCTACTTGTGTGTTGAGAATTTTAGGTATGGTGTGATATGTATTTTGAGTAATATATAAGAAGAATGGTTCAATAAATAGATTGAAGAGAAAGGGAGAAAGTGGACAGCCTTGTCTTGTACCATTGGTGATCTGGATTGAATTAGATCTTTTTTTGTTTATATATAAATAGGTGGATGAGTTTGAATAGAGAATTCTGATCATATCTGAAAAAATTATAGGTATATTAAAATGTGATAACGTGGAAAACAGAAAGTCCCAATTTACCCTGTCGAATGCTTTCGACGCGTCCAAAGTCAAGGCATAAAGCGGATTTTTCTCTTTTTTAGTAAACTGAATAAGAGAGTCCAAAGTTAGTATATTATCCCATGTATGTCTACTGGACATAAACCCAGCTTGATCAGATGATACTATATGTGGCAATATCTGTGGCAATATCTGTTTGAGTCTGTTAGCTAAGATAGTAGAAAATATTTTGATATCAACATTTATAAGTGAAATAGGTCTGTAGTTATGCGGGTCAGTTTTTTCTTTGTTGTTTTTAAGTAATAGAGTTGTTTTTGAGTTGTTCCAGTGTATGTCAGTGATTCCATTTTTTATAATGAAGTTAAAGACTTCAAGAAGAATAGGGGCAATTTTTGGACTAAAAGATTTGAAAAAATTAGTAGTGAAGCCATCCGGACCAGGAGATTTCCCTATTTTAAGTTTATTGATGGCACTTTGAATCTCTTGAATATTAAGTGGAGCTGATAAGAGGGTTATTTGATCCTGATTAAGAGATGGGAAGGAGATGGAGTTGAGAAATGTTTCCATCTGCGGATTATAGGTAATGTGCCTATTCTTGCTATAAATATCTGTATAAATGTCATGAAAAAGTTTAATTATCTCAGAGTCTGATTTATATAATTCCCCTCTGTATTGCAAAATGGAGATCGTCGGGGCGCCGCTATTGTTTTTGAGTATTCTAGATAGGGTTCTAGATGGGATTTGTGCCCATTCAGAGTAAGTTGCAATCTGTTTTTGTTCTTGTAATGAATAATTATGTAGGTGTAACTCACATAATTCTTTATGTGTCGTATTGATTAAGTTCTCTAACTTGGGGTCGGGATGGATTTTTAGTTCTCTCTCCAAAGAAGCTAATTTTAGAACTAGACTAGTTTCTTTTTCTTTGTTAAGCTTATTAAAGAAAGTGGCTTTGCTGATCAAATAACCTCTTAGTTCAGCTTTGCAAGCCACCCATTGTATATCAAGCGCTATTTGAGATTTACCAAAGTTAGCATAAAATTCAGACAATGACGTATTAATTCTCTCTAGGATCTCTTTGTATTTTAGTAAGTTATTATTAAAGGACCAATTCATATGCGGAGATGCAGCATATGTGAAAGAAATCATAAGGGAGATTTTTGCATGGTCAGATAATAGCCTAGGCTCACATCTTAGTGTGTTCTTGAATTTGGAGAAAAATTTAGAGATTAAGAAGAAGTCTAGACGTGACCATGATTTGTGACAATTAGAGTAGAAAGTGTACATGCTGTCCTTACGTGAGTCAGTGCTGAAGACAATAGTATCCATGAGATTAAAGTCAGACATTAGTTCCTCAAGGGCAATAGAAGCTTGAAAGTTATATGAGGGAGAGTTGCTGGTACGATCTAATCTGGGATTTATCACTGCATTCCAGTCCCCTGCAATTATCAAAAGGTGGTTTGGGAATGAGCTAAGGATATTATAAATTTCTAGGAAAAAGAAATGTTGTAGAGTACATGGACCATATATATTCAAAAATAAAACAGGTTTGGTAGAGTCCGGTAGTATGGAAGTAAAATAACACCACCTACCATATTTATCAGACTTACATTCCATAATAGCACCCTGGAATTGTTTCTTAATTATAATGGCTACACCCTTAGAGTTTGAATTATCACCCTCCGCTATTATAGTCCTGATCCATTTTCTGTTGGATGTTTTTTCCCAGCCCTCTTTGGGTAAATGCGTCTCACCTTAATTCTTACGTCCCACCCTCCAACCCCCTACCAGTTTCTTGTGGACCGAGAAGTTGAAACAAGTCTGGGTTGTCTTTAGTCCTTATCTAGTGTATCCTTGGGTACTATTTTTTTTTTGGGGGGGGGGGCTTATCTAGTCAGCTTAGTTGGCGGCAAACAAGATCTGAGGGAAGCACCAGTGCATCATGGGATAGGGAATAGGCCATAAGTTGGTTGAAGACCTGGAGCTTTTGCATTTGGCTGAGTCGGAGCTGAGGATCGGCTCTGAACCCATCAATAAGAATGAAGGCGAGATGAACAACTCACATGGAACATTATGGTGAGTACATAACTTCTTTTTTTGTAGTAGCCTAGTTATCTCTGTAGATCAGTAGAATCTGGTGTCTGTCTATCCCTCTATCTACCGCCTTTCTTAGTTGCTGTTGATTGTTGAGGCTGTAGTTTTCTTCATCTCTCAGGCCTACTATACCCCTTCTGTCTAACTAGTGAATCTGTTTAAGTTAAACGATTCATCCTTTACTTTCAGCCCATTTAAGTTAGAGGACTTTGCCTTATCCCCCTTCATTACTGTTGGTCTAAGGAGCTAGCCGTTTAAGTTAGAGGCATCTCCTCGGTTGGAGGAGTTGTCGTTTGACTTAAAGACTCTCCTCCTTCTGCTACTCTCCCTTTCCTTAAAAAAAAAAAAAAAAAAACTTCTCTGTCTGTTTTATGGCTGACTGTTTCTTCCCTTTTTTGCTACTATTAGCTGTAGGTCTTGTTATTGTACCTTGTTGTTGTATTTTGTTGGTAAATATATCTAAGGAGGCATCGAAAGAATCCAAGCCTTCTGGATTCAAGAAGTGCGATTACTGCACCCAAAAAATGTCTCTGACCGATGGACATACTAGCTGTGTATACTGTTTGGGAGCTGTTCACCTGCAGGACTCTTGTTCCATTTGTCATGGATTCAGCTCTAGAGTCCTACAGGAGCATAAGAATAAGCTAATTTTGAGAAGGTTATTGAAAGGGCCATTTGAGGCATCAATGGAAGGGAATTAGGCAGGAAAAGCTGACAAACCCTCCAAGTTAGCATCTTCATTGGCTCCGACCTTGGAACTGTCGAAGGGAAAAGACAAACCTTCAAGTTCGTCGGATCCAAAATCTGTCAGCTCCAACAAGGCTTTATCTCCTTCGGTTCCATCAGTGTCCTCGGAACCATCTAGGAGCCATAAAAGAACCAGGACTCCCTCTTTGGAACCGTTGTGTTCCGTACCACAGTCCCCACTTCTCCGGTCTGTGGCGGGCAGTCATTGTTCGTCCACCCATTCCTCTCGATCATCCAGGAGCCTTTCAGATGATGATGTGGAGAGGGTGGTGAAGAGGCTACTCAGGACACCAGCCTTGGCTAAAATTTTATTGAGGCCAGCCCATATGGAAGTGGAGCTGACTGTCCAACCTACTTTGTCGTCGACTCCTCCTCCTCCAACTTACCCGAGTTCGTAGCCGGAGCGCATGGAGGTCATTGTGGTTGGACCGTCGGATCCAAAAACCCCGGGTCTCTCGGGTCCGACATCAGCTCTGATCCCATCGATACCACCTTCTCTCAAGGGATCTGGGGGTTGACAATCCCTCATCGGCTCCGGGGGGGGAGCAAGATTGGACCCTTGTCGGATCCTACTCTCCCAATTGGAGCTTCGGCGCAGGTGAGTTCGGCACCTACATTGGCCTCAGAGCCATCACCCTCGATTTGGGGGACATCTCCTGGCTCTTTGGAGCCGGAGACTCTATCGGGCCGGAATCATGGTGCCTTCGAGGTGATGAGTGTGGTGTCCTCTCAGACCGCTCCACCCTTGGCTCCAGTTGCTCCTTCCCCTTCCGGGCCGCCAGTGTCCACCTCTGAACCACACCTCCTTCCCAAGCGTAGGGAACCAATGCCCCAGGATGCCCTTTCGGGTGACCCCTCCCTTCAGAGCACCCCACGGAGGCGGTCCCTTGGAAGAGGACTTGTAAGAGGAAGCATTTGGACTCCCCTGAGTCTCTGACATCGGACACGGACTTGGAGGACTCAGAAGGATCCACACGGTCACCCTCTGAGGATGTCTTATTTTCAGACATCCTGGAAATCCGCAAGCAGAGCGATGGCTGGAAATGCCTTTCGCCTTCTGAAGACGAGTCTGTGTACCTGGACACATTCGGTTCCCAACCTTCCACCTCTTGGGTGTCTCCGCCCTTCGACCCACTGCTAGGTGCAGTAAGTCGAAAGGCATGGAGCTCCCAGAATCTATGGAAGCAGTTCCGCGGAGGCCAAATATGTTTATCACTGCACCAGAAGACAAATCTTTCCTGACTAAGGGCGTGCCAGTTGATGCTATGGTGGTTGCAGCAGCCACAAAGAAGGAATTAGCAGAAACTTCTTCTTCTGTCTGTCCGCCGAACAAGGAGTCCCTTATGATTGACAGATATGGGAAGTGTATGTTTTCTTCAGTGGCCTTTACCCTTGGGTCACTGAATTATTTGTCTCATTTTACTCGTCCCCAGGGGGATCTCCTGAAAGAGCTAGGAGATACTGTATAGGATCCTACAGCTGCAGGAGCTGCAGACAGGGCTGCTTCTCAGCTTGCGAGCTTATCTTCTGTAGTTAACTCCTCTATGTGGCTTATCTTCTACGCAGCTGATGGAGCGAGCAGGGCAGCAGGCATAGGAGTCGCTTTACAGAGACATTCTTGGATGTACCTTTGTCAGTTCGTGGAGTCCTTCAAGTCCTCCTTTACCAGTGCCCCATTTGATGGCTCGTCATTGTTCCGGCCCAAGGTAAAAGAGACTGTCACCAGGTGCGAGCAAGACGGCAAACCTCTCTCTGCCATGAGAATATCTTTTTCCGCGCCTGCTAGACCTTATCCCAAAGGTCAAAAAGGTGGGAAAATGTGGTTTCGGAAATCCCAGGGAGCTTTGCCTGATGCACGTGGTGACTTTCCCCCCAGGGGCGGGGGGGGGACAATAATGGGAGATGCCACCCTCACAGCAGAGGGGGTCCGCAGAATCAGGGCGACAGAGATACGTTCTCTGGTTGGCCCTTCCAGCACTCCTGAAAGGAGGCCCGCCTTTCCACTCTGGAGGCAGTTGGAGGCAGATTGCCACTGTACCCAGAAGCCTGGCAAAGTATCACAAAAGACACATGGGTACAGTCGGTAATATCCAGGGGATGCAGTATTCCTTTCTCCATGCCACCTATTTCCAGAAAACAAAAATCGATCCCAAATGTGCCATCCAGTCTAAGGGAACAAGCAACCCTAGAATTTCAAAGATTGCTAGAAAAACGAGTCATCCAAAAAGTCCCCGCAGACCAAATCGGATCCGGAACTTACTCAAGGTTCTTTTTAGTTCCAAAGAAAACAGGGGACCGGAGGCCCATTTTGGATCTCAGCAGACTCAACAAGTCTGTCAAGAAGACAAAGTTACGGATGGTAACACTGCAGTCTATACTTCCCTTTCTGGGAAAGGACAATTGTATGTGCTCCATTGATCTCCAGGATGTGTACTACCATATCAAGATGGACAGGCGATCAAGGAGATATCTACGCTTCCGGCTGGGAACCAGTCACTATCAGTTCAGAGCTCTGCCCTTTGGTCTCACCACAGCCCAGGGTGTTCACCAAATGTATGGCAGTAGTCACGGCTCACCTGAGGCATCGAGGATTCCGCGTGTTTCCATATTTAGATGACTGGCTCCTTGCCGCCACCACCGAGCATTGACTAACTGAGGCAAGGGGCACCACAATTTGCCTCTTCTCACAGCTAGGCATCACTATAAACTACGAAAAATCTGCCTTGTTGTCCTGTCAATATATTACACGTATAGGGGCAGATTATACAAAAGACATGATAGCAAAATTGCCTCAGTAGAGGGCGTCAACCATTCAACATCAGGTTTCAATCTTAATCGGGACAAAAAAGATTCAGGCAAGATTTGTTCTCAAAGTTCTGGGCTCATTGGTGGCAGCTATAACACTAGTTCCTTTGGTGCGCTTCCACATGAGGATATTACAGTAGCTTCTATTTTGCTTAATGGTCCATGCAAGATCTACCCATGTCACACAAAATTCTCATCATGGAGACCTGCAAGAATGATCTAAAATGGTGGCTCCAGTCTACGCAGGTGACGATAGGTAGGCCGTTCATCCTCCCCCAGCCAGTAGCCACAGTGACCGTGGATGCTTCCCAGAAAGGGTGGGGTGGGGGGCATTATCTGGGACAGACTGTTCAAGGAACTTGGCAACAACACTAATACCACTTGCACATCAGTGTCCTAGAAATGAGAGTGGTGCTTCTGGTGTTGCAAGCACTCCAGGGCTCTCTACCTATGGGGACGATCGCAGTTCAAACAGACAACATGTCAGTAGTATGGTACATCAACAAGCAAGATGGAACCAGATCTTACCCCTTGTGTCTAGAGGCTCTAAGATTATGGCAGTGGGCAATGTATTCCCAACGCTTTCTGATTGCGATGCACATTCCGGGGACATCCAACGTGATAGCAGACGAGCTCAGTAGGGCTATCCTGATGCTTCACGAGTGGTCCCTGAAGCAGGAAATTGTGAACCAAAGTTTTTGCAAGTGGGGCCAGCCTTGCTGCGACCTTTTTGCCAGCTCCATCAATACCAAATGCAGCAGCTATTTTGCCCTAGTCCCCCCACCGGGACAGTCACCTAGGGATGCACTTGTTCACGATTGACCCCCGGGACTTCTTTATGCCTTTCCCCCATTCCCTCTAATACCCAAGGTTCTTCAGAAAGCAAAATCATTGGGTTGCAAATTAATCCTCGTTGCCCCTTACTAGCCCTGTCAAATATGGTTCCCCTTCCTGTGGCCCCATCTGTAGGAGGAGTCTTGGATCCTGGACCCAGTTCCATATCTCCTGGTGCATCAGTCAGGTACGCTCCATCCTTCTATACAGACCCTCAAGCTGACAGCTTGGTTTCTCCACTTCCCATTTTAGCCAGGCTTCCTGACATCTCCCCAGCAGTACAACATATTTTAGTTTCCTCTCACAAATCCTCAACGAGAAAACTTTATGCTAGCAAATGGAAGCAGTTCTCTTGTTGGGCAGCCAAAAATAGTATTGACCCTTTTACTGCACTTATTTCAAAGATCCTCGAATTTCTTACCGAAACCTTTAACCAAGGAGCAGCGGCAGCAACTGTCCGAGTTCAGCTGGCTGCTATTTCCAATTTTCATGTGGGAGAAAAGAGTTCCAACGTTATGCCCCACAGGTTATGCAAAGCTTTCGTAAAAGGTACTATCCTCTTGAGACCCCCAATTACAGAACTACCTCCCCCGTGGGATCTAAACTTAGTCCTAGCTGCCTTGATTCTCCCTCCTTTTGAACTGGCTACTACTTGTTCTTTAAAATTCTTGACATGGAAAACTATTTTCTTAACTGCCATTACCTCAGCTAAGAGGGTATCAGAATTACAAGCTCTATCCATTCGTCCCCCTTACTTAATTTTTCACAAAGATAGAGTTTCTCTCAGAATCAACCCCCTCCTTCCTACCAAAAGTTTGCTTAGAGTTCAATCTGAATCAGTCAATAGAACTACCTGTACTTTTCTCTAATTATGGCAACAAGGCAGAATATAAACTCTACCAACTGGATGTTCATGGCCAGTTATGTTTTTACTTGCACAGGACAAAAGAATTCAGAAAATCCAACCAATTGTTTGTATCCTTTTCAGAAAACAGAAAGGGAACTTCAGTCTCAAAAGTAACTTTATCAAAATGGCTTTCAGACACCATCACTTATGTCTATAATTCACAGAGCAAGCAGCTGCCAGGAAAAATTCGAGGACACTCAACTAGGGCTTTGTCTACCTCTACTGGCTTTCAGGGCAGACTGCCTTTAGACTCAATTTTTGCAGCAGCTACATGGGTTAATCCCCATACCTTCATCACTCATTACAAGATAGATGTGGCCTCCACATTCCACAGTTCTGAAGAGTCTATTCCATTGAGCCATCCAAGAAGAAGGTGCTGGGAACGCGGTCCCAACCAGAAAGAATGAAGGCGAGATAGGGACAACATAACATAAAAAAGTTATGTACTCACCATAACTTTCCATGTTTGTTGTCCTTGATCCCGCCTTCCTTCTTGCATCCCACCCCTCCTTCCCCCTTCCTGGAAGATCAAGAGGAATTATCCCTCATTTGGCTGCATAGACTGTGATTCCCTTCCTGCCTTATGAGTTGGATAGACTTAAGAGTCCTTTTACTACTATCTTGGTGGGATATATATATATATTTTATATATATATATATATATATATATATATATATATATATATATATACACACACACACACACACACACACACACACACACACACACACACACACACACACACACATCTATATATATGTCTATATTTGCATATTATACTCTAGTGTTATGGGTTATTACAAACGAGATCTGGGTAACGCTCACTAGGCATGTTGGGATAGGGTCTAGCCTCGAGCCAGTGGAAGCTCTCGAGCTTTAGAATGCGGCCGAGTATTGGCTCCCAACCCAACCAGCAAGAAAGAAGGCGAGGTCAAGGACAAGAAACATGGAACATTATGGTGAGTGCATAACTTCTTTTTTTTATAAAGTACAAGCAGGTTTCTGGTACTAACACAATACCGGAACCATATTGTAGGGAGAAAAGCAACCTAAGAGTTGAGTTTATATTGATATTGTATTGCCAGTCAGATAAGTAAAAGCAAACAGAAGTAAACTAAGGTGATTCTCAAGGGTCTATATCATATGAACGAAAGTTCATATAAGTGAACACTCTAATGAGCGAAAATGCCAGACATCGACATGCGTGTTGTGGGATCGCAGTACAGTGAAAATTGGAGTATTTCCCCTTTCTTCACTGTAGTGCGATCTCAGAGTTGGTATATATATTTTTAGTGGGGGGTATGGTGGGCACAGCCCCCCACAATATTGTTTTCAATGTCCGTCATTTTTCACTCCTATAAACCTTTGTTCATATGATATGGACCCGATTCTCAAACATAATGGTCAAGGACAGAAGTGTTAACATTCGCAGCGTGGATATCTTGTAAGTGCATTTAAATGAAGCATTGGAAATTCATGCAAGTCTTTATATATATATATATATATATATATATATATATATATATATATACTGCACTTTTAAAAGTTTTATATCATTCAATTACGCTACCTATTTCTCAAGAGAATCGTACTTCATTGGCCATTGTTGTACAGCGCTTCATTTTGAGTACTGTGTTTACATTTGAATGTTATTTAAATAATTTGAGGGAAGGAAGACTGAGAGGAAGGGGTGAGTAGAGGGCAAAAAGTGTAAATGGTATTTAAGGTGAAAAATAAGAATAACATAAGGATTGTACAGCTAAGGAAAGAAAGGCAGGTGGAGCAAGGAAAGAGGACCATCCTAAATACATGTGATTGGCTTTTTATTTATGTTTTATTTTTCTAATTATCATTTGTTGTAGCTTGTAGAAGAATGTTACTCGTACAACACTGAGTTTGAGGGCTAAAAGTGATCTCATTAAGGAAATAAAGAACGTTTGTAAAATGTTTCTGTCAGGTATTCTACAGAAGGAAATGAGTGAAAAGTCTCAGGATGCATTTGAGTGAAATGATTACACTTTCATATACAAGGCAGTCTTGGAATCACTTAATTTGAAAAAGAGATATACCCAGGGAATACTTATGAACCTCTGGGAAGCACCATTTCTGTCTCTGTTAGTAGAAAGCTTTTTGATTGCAGAAGGCAGGGAGAGAATAGCTATCATAGTCTTTAAAAGTTAGTTACTTGATAGCTGGTTAAGATTAATGGGATAGTGCAAATGGCTTCAGTGGTAGATTAATTGGTAGAAACAAGTAAGTAAAATAATTATGAATCATCTTCAATCCAGTGACTTGCAGTGCAGATTCTTTTGGACAAAAGTCGTGTCAAATGAATATAATTTATTTGATTTGGTGATCACAGAAGTATGTCATGATGGAGTAAAGGCTATGTCATACTTCGATTTCACAAACTGAAAATCACAAATAAACTAAGTCACGAAAAAGCGGTTAGCCTCCAGAGACCAAGAAGCTCCAAGAAGTGAAAATAAATCGACTCCTTCTTATCTTAACGTGGATTTATTGAAAAAACACAACCAACGTTTTCGCCACCGCCAAAGCAGTAGCTTCCTCAGAGATGCAGTATGGAAAAAGCGCCACAGCTTTTAAATGTTTACTACAATATGCCCACTATGGCGTCACGCTGTTCCTTAAAAAAGCAGTGTTAACATTAAAACAATCAGGTAGCGTCTTCTCACTTAGTATTCCTGCAGACAACATTATAGTTTTATAAAACAATTACACAAACATTTAAAAAGTGTATACATGCAACATAAAACACAAAAGCAATATAAATATAAATATATATAAATATTTGCTAGTAAATCTTATACTCTAAAAGTAAAAATACAAGTATATATACACACATAATACCTCAACCTGTTCTGTTATTAAAGAGGTGCTGTGTATTCATACTCGTTTAATGTTATGTTAAAAATTATAATTACTAAAGAAATAAAATACACCAAGTGGAACTAGTCCACACTAAATGCATACAAGTGGTCCAACCTTTAAAATATAATATTAATACTGTTATTATACATGTATCCTACCTCTTATAACTTCTTAACTTTAAAATGCACGCTATACTACAGTTTTCATTCAAGCCTGGAGGGCTGAAAGAATTAAGAGTTAATCTGCAAAGATTCATGGTCTTTTCTCCATAATATTAATAATACACCATTTGAACGGTCAGTTAACTTTTTGACGATAGACGTCACTGACTTGTACACATGGTGAGGCTATAGAATGGTTAACTTTAACGTTAATAGAGCTTAAAGCAAGTGAAAGGGACATCTATATAGTGTCAGAACTCCTTGACATTATTTTAACTTCTAATTTCTTTACCTTTAATGGTGACTTCTACTTACAAAAACAAGGGATAGCTATGGGGTCACCATGTGGGGCAAGTGTAGCTAATCTTTTTGTAGCGTATTGGGAGAGACATTTCTTACTCAATAATCCAGCTTTTAAGCCTCATTTGAAATTATATACGAGATTCTTAGACGACATCTTTATTTTATTTCAAGGTAATGCATCTGAAGCATCTAATTTAGTGGACTATTTGAATGGGACAACCACTTTTTTCAAATTCACTTATAATTTCAATGAAACAGAAATTGACTACTTAGACGTAAAACTACATAAAGATTTAAACATAGGTGAGTACTGCTCTTCTATTTTTAGGAAACATACATATTGTAACTCTTTTCTGCACTTCGATAGCTCCCATCCCTATAAACAGAAAAGATCTATTGTTAAAGGGCAGCTTATTAGGGCAGTTAGAATGTGTAGTTGTGAAACTTCATTTAAAAAAGAATGCCAAAATTTAAAGGTAATGTTCATTAATAGGAAATACCCATTACAATTGATTATAGAGTTAACTAATGAAGTAGAAGTGAAACGTTCTAATGGAACATATAGGCCTATTTTATCATCAAGTACACTAGTGGTTTCTACTAATGACAGTAATATAACTAGGAGTTTGAACCCTAATGGTAGAGACACAACTATTACTGATAATCAAACCACTATGAAGGATAAATTTAGAACTAGCTTCATTACTTCTTTTAACATCAATTCTATTGATATTCGACTTATTCTTTTTAAAAATTGGCATTTTATTACAAATAATGGACAACTTTTGGACAAACTGGGTGTTTCACCAAACATTGTATATAGAAGGGGAGGGAACCTTAAAATGTTATTAGAAAGAAATACTGATTTTGACTTCACTTCTAAATACAAAGGTACATCCCAATGCGGTGCTTGTAACTGGTGTAAACATGTAAAAGTTGCTAACTCCTTTACCATTGGAAACCGTAAATTTTACATCCAACATAAACTCAATTGTGAGTCAAAATCAATCATTTATTTAGCAAATTGCAATTGTTGTACTGCATTTTACGTAGGTAAGACTGATCAAAGGTTACGGGACCGACTTTACGAGCACCAATATGCTATAAAGAAAAATAAACCTGACAATGCATTGGCTAAGCATATTTTTAAGTGTCCCGGTCATAGTTTTAATTTCTTAGCCATCGACCAAGTCTTGCCTTCGGTTAGAGGCGGACCTGTTTCACTACTGCTAGAAAGCAGAGAATTGGAATGGCAGTTAACTCCTAATTCTTTCAGCCCTCCAGGCTTGAATGAAAACTGTAGTATAGCGTGCATTTTAAAGTTAAGAAGTTATAAGAGGTAGGATACATGTATAATAACAGTATTAATATTATATTTTAAAGGTTGGACCACTTGTATGCATTTAGTGTGGACTAGTTCCACTTGGTGTATTTTATTTCTTTAGTAATTATAATTTTTAACATAACATTAAACGAGTATGAATACACAGCACCTCTTTAATAACAGAACAGGTTGAGGTATTATGTGTGTATATATACTTGTATTTTTACTTTTAGAGTATAAGATTTACTAGCAAATATTTATATATATATTTATATTTATATTGCTTTTGTGTTTTATGTTGCATGTATACAGTTTTTAAATGTTTGTGTAATTGTTTTATAAAACTATAATGTTGTCTGCAGGAATACTAAGTGAGAAGACACTACCTGATTGTTTTAATGTTAACACTGCTTTTTTAAGGAACAGTGTGACGCCATAGTGGGCGTATTGTAGTAAACATTTAAAAGCTGTGGCGCTTTTTCCATACTGCATCTCTGAGGAAGCTACTGCTTTGGCGGAGGCGAAAACGTTGGTTGTGTTTTTTCAATAAATCCACGTTAAGATAAGAAGGAGTCGATTTATTTTCACTTCTTGATACTTCGATTTCACTTATAATCAACATTTCTGTTGTGTATAAGAGAATTGTAGATCAAACAGGACCAGTAGTCTGAGTTTTTATGTTTGGCATAACAAAGCGTGAATGGTTCAAGGACTGCCTCTACTTGAGATCCCTTAGGGTTTTTGTTGGGGACTTCCTGTGTATATACAGCAATCCTTTTTGGGATCCCATAAATATCTTTCCAGAAGCTTGTATTGATTTAGCCTCTTTATCAGCTAACTGAAATGGAATCCGGTAAACTTACTTCATCTTGACATTTGACCTGGTTTCTAATCAGTAATTTGCATTCCTTTATCCTTGATAGAGACTTAGAAGCTGACTTTGTAAGGGTATGCCTGTGATTTAGTGAACTAGGGTCTCTTGTAATATTGTCAGAAACAAGTATAGGATCTTCTGTACCTATGCCAAACTAAATTCTGTTTTAGAGGACTGGCACTTAGTCTGCCCTAAGAATACAGTTTTCAGTGCCTGTGGTTGGACCTCCCCACACACTGAATTTTCATGCTCATGTTTACCATTCTCCAGGCTGACCGTAGTCTGTGATCCTGAAGCCAAAGACACTGTAGGAAGAAGGGTGTGCGTAACACCACTTAATCTTAGGCTTCTGCTTCTCTCAGTACTGGCTCTGTATCTAACATTAATGTCCTTCGTGAGTCTTAAAATAAGATAGTAGTTCATACTGTTTGCCCCAAGGTCTGATCATTTTTCTGGCTTGCTACAGAGGGTAATCTGTCTGCCCAACAAGGAGACCGACCAGTCATAGGTGTACTATTACATAATCATCTGTTTTTAGGAGAGCTACCCCTGTTTGTTATTAGAATTGTAAACCTAGAGCTGGGACTGTTAGTAGAAGTCCACATTCTTATTAATACCTTGTCAGATACTTGACAAGACACATAAAACAAAGGGTGTTGCCTTCTTTTATTTTTACATACCATTTTACTTCTTGAACTCTGATGGAGTACCTGTTGCCTTTTCCCCAGCCTTTAGCTGAAAGGAGTTCATCCACTGAGGCAGATGACCTTCCCATTCACTAAAATAATGAATGAGTGAGTAAATAAATGCATGATAACATACATGTGTGCCTGCGTACATAGTGACTAGAAGAGAAAAGGAAACTAAGCTGAACACAAAGGGTTGCAGCAAAGGGAGTTCACCGAATCAAAGGATATATAGCCATTGTAGTAATGCGGGGATCAGTACAAACCAGTTCTGTATAATGTTCAAATATTTGGTACTGGAGTAGCTGGAATGGAATATATTATTTTGCATATGATACCAAGTTCTTCAGTAAACTATTTTTTAAGAATAGAAATAACAAGTAATAACATAATATAAGGGTTCATCAAGAGTGTGATGGCAGAATAGTGAAACTGGACTGCAGAAGTCAAGTGGGGAAAGCAGACAAATACAGTAGCAGCCACTGTACAGAATGGGGGGTGGTGATCAAGCCTAATAATTGAGAGGCTGATAAATGGTGTGTGGTATGAAGAAATGTAATGGTTTGCACAGCACATAGTTAGGGCTGTTACCAGCATGGTGTGGCAGTGGAAGGCACCTATGCATAAATCACTAAACAGTACATCACATCAGGGTACTCTTGTCTAGTTCTGACATTCATATCTCCATAAGGACCAGGACTAGACATCCCACTGGCCAACAGCTGGAATAATGCAAGATCTGTCTGAATGAAAATGTTTAAGAAGAAAGAAAGGTAGAGTCTTGAAGCATTGTTCCAGCATATGATTTGAGAATACAGAGTAAAGATTACATGGGGACCCATGGGGTGTGCACAGTGGTATGACAATGCTAAGAAAGTTAGATCTTAAGTTTTAGTGTTCCATGTCAAATGTATTTCATAAAAGTTCTTCAGAGGTAATGTACATATAGTTGCATGCAGTATGTGTGTTGTCACATTTTAATGGCTCACTGTTTTGTTCTTTGTAGGTTATTTAGTCCTAAAGGATCTAGGCTTTAAAGTAGATGTGTATATAGCATCAGAGATCTGTCCAGATTCTATAGCAGTTGGAACTATCCGGCATGAAGGAAAGATTACATATGTGCATGACGTCAGGAACATAACGAAAAAGAACGTAAGCATTTTCATATTTAGCATCTATTCCATTTTATGACATGTATTTAAGTCTTCAGGTGGTGTTTACAGGCATATAGATATTACATATTTGGGTTCCATTGATAATGACCTGCACTTCACTGTCCCACACAAAAAGTGAGATTTCATAAGCTGATTCCATTCTGCAGTAAAAAAATAAATGTAAATTAGCTGTTTAAGGTCGTGGTTTTGCATGGCATTTCTGTGGAGGGTTAGTAGTACATTATCCTGATGAAAGTGTAACACCCTAGACAGGGAAGCACTGTTCTGAAGGAGCATGATACTTTTTCAAGCCTGGCAAGCTTACATTGCAATATTGTTATTGTTTTTTTATTTAAATGTTTTCACCACAGTAATGGACTTACTGAGATAGGGCACATTTCAAACGCTGCACGGATTATGTAAGAGGAAGAGAAAGGTCAGAACAGAAGATCTGATGTAGGGGAAGGGGCAAATTGCTGCTATAGCTAAATTGTGACAGACAGCATAATAACCCTTATCCCATTATGTCATCAAGAAACAGAATAAATGCATGATTTAAAAGTCTGGAAATTGTACTGTTCCTTTTTTGGTGGTGATAGCATGTTCTACTCCCATCTATGTTTATTACTCGTATAATTAGCATACATCTTTTATCCTCCATAGCCCATATTTTTCTTGTACATTTCCTCCCTCTTTAGTGAGGTGTACCTACTATTTCATTATCTTGGGATCTTGCTTGTATTTCCATGGTTAAAATGTCTTTGGCTTCTGATATACAAATGTGAATGATGTACAGGCTGCCAGTCAGTATAGTTCAGGGTAATTTCAGTGAATTATTTTAAATGAAGCAGATTAGTGGTTCATGCTGCTGGACAGAATGTTTATTTTTCCTTTGGTACCGATTGAGGTACTTAACGTATTATTGCACCCACATTCTGAACAGGGCAAACGGCTCATTTCCAAGCCATACTCCTGCCAAGATATGTAGTGAACAAAGAGGCCAAAATAGGGTCAGGTTTTAAATATTGCTCGTAGAAGGTTGCTAGAATAAAAGGACTTGTGTTATCATGCATTTTCTGGAGGAAATAAACTCTGAAATGCAAATGTATGTCATTATTTGGTGACCGCATTCCACAATGATTTGCCAGAAAAACACAACTTTTAAGAGGAATGGACCACAAATATGAGGCATAAATCTGGACATTCTGCAAAAATATAGACAGCTGAGAGGTATGACAGTGACGTTTCATAGGTTCATAGGTAGGTACTAGGCTATCTGCCCGAGGGCATTTATAAGCCTAGCCAGAGTGTGTCGGCTTTCGCCGCCCCATTGATTAATTAACCGATCCTCTTTCAAGCAGAGCCAATGAAGTGATCCCATGGGTGTATTTTCTGTTACCCATCCACTCGTCAAGGTTTCTCTTGAAGAGTGTTAGTGAGGGGCTCTGCCCGATGTAATTTGGAATTTTGTTCCAAAGCATGGGGAGTCTCTGTGACAGGAATCTATCTCTCCAGCATGTTCTATTTATTGTTGTGGCGAGATTTAGCTCACTAGAGCACGTGGCTCGCAGTGACTTGGATTTCTTTAGGTGGAGCATGTCCATCAGTTCTGAGTTGGACATGGCTTTGTAAGTCAGGCAGAGATCACCTCTGAGTAAGCGATATGCAACTGAGTACAGCCGGAGGTTTTTCAGTCGGGCTGCATAGGACATATGTTTGAGGCCAGTAATCCTCTTGGTGAGGTACTTTTGTGGTCTTTCCAGCTGTTGGAAGTGTCTTGTGAGGTACATCCCAAATGGGGCATTGTACTCTATGATGGGTCTAATGAGTGACGAGTAGAGGGGCACTGTAACCTCTTTATTTCTAGATGCGAACCCTTTAGTAATTAGATGGGCCACATAGAAGAATTTCCTAACTACTTTGGCAATATGATTGTCAGAGGAGAGATTACTATCTACCTGGGTCCCCAGATCTCTTATTACCTCTTCTGTATTAAGGGGCTGCCACCTATGTGGTAATTTGTGGGTGTTTTGTTTTTCCCAAATGGGATGACTATGCATTTTTTGGCATTTAGCTTGAGGCCATGACTTTGACACCAGGTCTCCATCTCAGTAAGGCCCTTTTGGAGGATGTCCATGTCAGCCGGTGAGTCAATTATGGCTCCCAGTTTGCATTCATCGGTGAACTTGGTTAGCCATAGTCCTCCTGTGTTTGCCTGTACTTCTGAGAAGTATATGCCGAACAGTAGGGGTCCCAGGATCGAGTCTTGTGGGACACCACTTGTGACTAGTTTAGAGACAGACCTGGAGCCCACTATTCTTACCGTGTGAGTTCTGTCTGTAAGCCTGTTGGCAACCCATCTCGTGATGTAGGGGTTTATGTTCAGGCTGGTGAGTTTTTCTGTAATACCCGAGTGGGGAATGTTGTCGAAAGCCTTGGCGAGGTCAAGGTAGGCTGTGTGAACCAACTTTCCCTCATCTATGGCCTGTCAGATAATGTTTCTGCCATCAAAGTAATTGCGATGTTACTGGTCTGTACTTCACCCTGTGATGTTAAGAACAACATCAGACAGTCCCGATCCTTGGCTGATGTAAAACCATCCCATTAAGTTTTCTCTGTCTCTCTCTGTAATGGTGATTTACTGTTAACTTGAAACAGTGTTTTATTTGAAGTATGCTTCATGCTTCCTTCAGTTTTGCTGTCTTCATAGTATTTATTGTGGATGCGCAAGCAACATTTGTTTGTGTACATTAATCAGAAGAAACTGAAACATAAATTTCGGTCTATTTCCACTTTAGTAATGTGAGTACTTACGTAAACACTATGAAGACAGCAAAACTGATGGAAGCATAAAGCATGAACCATCTTTCAAGTAAAACATGATTTCAACACTAAAACATCATTAGAGAGAAAACTAAATGGCTTGGAAATGAGCCATTTGCACTGTTCGGAATGGGGTTGCGATAATACGCAAGTACCCTGACTGATATAGCGTACAGGTGTCTATCTTTAAAATGTCCCCACTGATTTACAAGGTTATATATAGCTCTATCTCACTGCAGAAAACTTATTTCTCATGTGAAGTATTTCCCAGACAGTATTTTTAGAACCTTAGGTCTGCAATGATTTAACATGGTGTGTTCTTGCCTAGTATTGCAGAAATGTATACTTAGTCTGAATTCTTTTATGAGAGTTTTAGATTTCATATTATAGCTGTTTGAAGATGGATACTAATGAAGTAAATATCTTGGGGTATTGGATGTTTTTAATTAGAAAGCATCAGAGAGTATATCGTGATGCACAGAGACTGAGAATAAATGGATGGATGGCTACTGCCCTACATTTTTATCTGTCTCCTTTCTTTTGGCACAATTCCAGAACTCTGGAAAATTACCATTATCGTCCCACTTCTCAAACAAAGCTCTAGATCTTATCCTGAGTCATATAGATCTATTGCACTTCTGTCACCAATCACCAAAATTCTAAAAAAGGCAGCAGCTTTTCCACTGGAAGTGCATATGAAAGCTTATAGTCTCCTCTTCAGTAATCAGTATGGTTTTAAAAATGGACATGGCACTAACACTGTACTATTCACTCTAACAGACACAATCTATCATTCAATGAATGCTTGAAATTTACTTTTTGCTCTTGCTGTCTGTCACTCATCAGCCCTGACCCCCTCAGTTGACCTCTTAATTTTACTTTACTGGGGCAAAGGTCAACCAGGAGGGGACATCTTTAGACAGCCATGGGAGGAGGTTTTTGTTTTTTCTGCTTATGCCACACTTCTAGCATGCAGCCACTGAAGCACCAGCAATAGGCTCACCACGAAGTCCATCTTATCACTTTCACAAAGGGTGTTCCCTCTAACAAGTCCTGTCTTCTTCCCCCGAAGCAGTTAGCATTCCCCATTGTCCACCATAGAAATTGCACCAACTTGTATACCTGCATCCCTCCCCTAGGAGAGGCAAGTGGCCATTCCTCTTCATTCCTCACATATCCCTGCCTGGCTCCTCCAGTGCCAAGCCCCACTAACTGAACCCAAATCACCTGGGTCTCAGTCAGGGCTGTATCCTTCTGCACCCAGAACCAAGCTGTATATGTTAGAAATCTTACAGTAGCCATTTTCATAGACCTTTCCAAAGCCTTTGACTTGCAGATCCTGCACTTCTTATCAAAGACTTTTCCCTATATGGTCTCCATTCTGTCTCATTAAAATAATTATGTGAGAATTTTAATGGAGGATAGTTTAGAGTTATGCTTTCTTATAACTGGTCTCCCCTCTACCTAGTGTTATATGGCATCCCCTAAGGCCCTGTCCTCTGACCACTATTATTTATTCACACCAGTTCTCTCATGTTCACACCAAAAACCTGCAGTATCCCGCTGTGTGCTGATGACATTGTCATGTGGGAATACGATGGCTCTCCAGTGACTATTTGTGACATCTGTAACAATACCATGTAGCAAAAGTGTCCCAAGTTCTGAAGAAGGCTGAATAATTGAAGATGGAAGCACTACACTCAGGGGCGGCTCGTGGTATCGGACTGCCGGACTGCAGCCCTCCCACCTTAAAAAAAGAAAAGAAAAATCTGTAAAACTAAAAAACAAACAGAAAAAAAAATCTAGACTGCAGTCCGGATAGAGAAACACAGGTTCCCAGCAGTCATTGCTGCAAATGCACCCAGGAATCAGTGCGGGGACGACCGCACAGAAGAGGAGATCCGGACTGCTTCGGCTGCAGACAGATCCAATCAGGACTGATAGAGGTGAGCTGCTCTCACAGGACTTTCTTTGCGTGGGCTCATTCAGGAGGTAGGTGTAGCAGGTTTTGGTCACTGACTGGATTGCTCCGTGTCACGGGTGGATTTTGCTGCTTCAGGTCGCTGGATTGTTCGGGTGGTATCAGGTATGTGAGTTGCTTCCTGACTGGAGGTTAGGTCGTTTTGCTGCTGGTGTTGCAGGTCGTTTTGCTGCTGGTGTTGCAGGTCGTTTTGCTGCTGGTGTTGCAGGTCATTTTGCTGCTGGTGTTGCAGGTCGTTGTGTGTGTGTGTGTGTGTGTGTGTGTGTGTGTGTGTGTGTGTGTGTGTGTGTGTGTGTGTGTGTGAAATGCCCCAGTTACTATATACTGGTGGCTAGAGAGAGCAAATGGTGGTGGATAGAGACTCAGGCTTGAACCCTGTACCTTGGATACAGGTGGCAAGGACCTGAATTCCCTATCCACCACCATTTCTAAAAAAAACTTGCAGAGTTTTGCCTCATATTTGTTCTGTTCCTCATAAAATCTGTGGTTTCTGTATCTACATTTTTCCTTGCAAAGTCTGTAGTGTAGTGGTGCACTGGTAGCATTGTTGCCTAACAGCTACAGGTTCTCTGGTTTGATTCTTGGCTGGGGTGCCTTCTGTGTGGTGTCTGCATGTTCTCTTTACTTGCAAAGATGTGATTGGCATTTCTCTCTACTCTGCTGAAAATTGTCTTTTGTTCCAAGTCAGACTAGTTTCCTGGTTAAAAGTTTAAAAAATAGGCATTTGAATTTCAGACTTCATATTCTTCAGAAAGTACATGGTAACACAAAATTGTTTTAGCAGTTGTCTAACTTTATAATATGGATATTTGAAATGTGTCCCTATTTTTGGGACTGTATTTCCCCATTATTGGCTTTGTCCAGGTATTTGTGCTAAGGTTGAGAGTTATCTATGGTGAGAACTGTATTCATTGAATGTTTGGGGGCTGTATTCCCTCCCCATTACTGGCTTTGTCCACATGTTTTTTGCTAAAAGGTTGAGAGCTATAGTGAGAACTGAATTCACTAAATGGTAGCCATTTAAGTTTATCTTCCTCTCTTTTACAAAACAGCTGATTTGGCAAAGTGGTATGTTTCTCTGACTGTTTTGCACAGGGTCCCCTGGGTTAAAGACGTGGCAGTGAAATGTATGGTGGTAACACAACATTTTATTCTAGCAACTTTCCAACATTATACAAGCAATGTTTAAAATGTGTCCCTGGTCCCCCCCCCCCCAAATAAATTTTGGCTTTTTCCAGATTTCTTGTGCTGCAAAGTTCAGAGATACAACTGTGTGTCGAGTAGATTTTACAAAGAGCTGAGAGCTGCAGGGGAATAAAACTTTAGTGCTGCTTATTCTGAGTCTGCTTGCATTAATAGCACAACAGGTAGTGTACTTGCTTTTGATGCAGAAGGCTGTATCTCCCACAGTAGATAGATGCATTTGTGATACTGTACTGTGTTGTAAAGTCTGTGGATGCTGCAGTCTTTTCGGCAAAGATACCTAGAGTAGTAACTATGAACCTGTTATCTGTTTGCCATAGAGTCCCTATTGCGATATTACTAGCTTATTTTTATTTTTTTTTAATGCATGCAACATAGGCAATTTATTCCTCAAGGGCAACAGGCACTTTATTTGTAGATGAATAAACAGTGACATATAAAGTTGATTGCTAGCAGCAACCTCTTCATTGTTACAGATTTCTTTAATGTGGAATTATTTAGATGACTTTTACTACTTCAGAGATTGTGCATATTTACTGATACTGGTGGACTGTAGAAGGTTGAGTAGACTTTTATGATGGAAATGTTATGAATTGGGTAGTTTTGTCATTGGTGCATGCATTTTGTTTCATTGTTTACTGGAAAAATGTTCAAAACAATAAATTTAAAATGCCGTCTAACAACTGTACGGTATTGTACAAGGAATATAATTTAGTAGAATCAGGAAGGTGTATCAAAGAGCACATGTATGTTTCATGTGCAAGGGGCCTATTATTTGAAAACAGCCCAAAGTTAATCTTTATCTGCCACTGGCAAAATGTATTTTCTTTGAATGTGGGTTTCAATGCTGTTTCATTGAATGTGCGTTTCAAGGGCAGAGAAGTTTTTAATGCTAAGCCTGTTTTCATTGTGAGACTGCGTTGCTTTGTTTAGCAGATATCTTAGTGTTTGTGCTGTAAAATGCAAAATAAAACTTTCAAATGAAATCCAGATCATCATGGAAGTAAAGCAGTATGCATATTAGTGTTTATGGTAAATGGAGTGATATAGCCAAGTAATGGATCATTGGAATGGCTGCAGGGGGGAGGGCTCCATTCGACCATAATTTTGTGAGGGGGAAGGGCGGCAAACTCAAAGACAGCCCCAGCTGAACTATACCTCCCCACTGTCCAGATTTTCACAGAATGAATAGATTTTTGCTTCTTATTTTTGGTTTGTTCCTCATAATATTTGTGGTTTTCTGGAAAATCATTTAGGAATTAAGTCACTGACACTGAGTTTCAGACTTCATAACCTTCAGAAAAATGCATGCTGAAGTAAGACCTGTTCTATCAACTGTCTCAGTTTATACAAGAGCAATTTTTAGTACTGTTTATGTTCCCCCCAATATATTTGGCCTTGTCCAGATTTATTGCATTAACAGGTTGAGCGGTACATACAAATAAATTGCTTCATAGAATTAGGCATAGCCAAACCTCTCAACTGTCCCTGAATTTGGCTCAAAATGTTGCTCTGAACTAATAATCCCTCCGCAAAATAGCAATTTTGGAAGAAAACATGGAGGGTTTACAATTTAGAAATAACTGTAATAATCAGAGTTATAGATTACTTTTATTTCAGAAATGCATGTAGATTATTTTATTTTGTCAGCTGCTCAAGTTAGCAGTACTATTATTAAAAAATGTCCCTTCTTTGACAGGTTCCCAGCTGTATTGTGTGGCTATTTTATATTTTTGCATCACATTTTTGGTCCATTTTTCATAAAATTGTGTTTTTGGCAAATTAGTGGTAAATCATTAAAGACTGAAGCTAGAAAATAATGACAGACATTTGAGTTTCAGATTTCATATCCTTCAGAAAACTTGTACTAATACAATACCTACTATTCTGTTATCTTTCTAAGTTTATAAGAGCAATATTTAAAAATTGTCGTTATTTTTGGGCCTTTGTCCCACTTCTATGTATGGCTTTGCTCTGATGGTGAAGTATGGCAAATGTGTCGGGGCCATTAGACAGCCAGAGACATTTCAAATTGTGACATACTTGTTGCACCCTACTCCCCCATGTAGTGACTCTGGATGTGTCCAAGCAAGGCAAGGAGCAGTTGTGCAGGGTATCCCCCCATGCAATGTAAATGTGCAGGGTATCCCCCATCCAAGGTAGACACAAGTACTACAGTGGATTTTCATCTGTTCTTGATTTTGCAGAATGGTCTGGTTTCTGTCATATTTTTGTACAGTTGATTTATGCTTATTACTCAAAGTGCCTGTTGCTCTGTGTTTTAAGTAGCAATGCTTTAATGACCGTCAGGTAAGCTTGTCTGAGATCATAACATGCAAGTAAGCTTTAATAAGCATACTGTTAAAGAATTGCCAACATTGAAGCCTTTCTCTTGTTGCCATGCAGAGAATACTTAACTAGATAATGTATAAGCATTGAGCATTGAAATGCATATGACAGTATTTGTAATAAAGGACAGGATTACATTATTTTAAGAAGCTCATTACACTTGTTGGAGACTTCCAGTGATCTCTGAGGGCTTTACCCGTAAACTAAACAGAATGCCATTCATGTGTGGTCCATAACCTGTACAGTAATCATTTAAGTAATGTATCTTGAGCTTGTTTGATTTTCATTTTTTACTTTGATCATGTTTTCCCCATGAAACAAGTAGATAGTTGTCAGGCAGCAGGTCTTTTTTGGATAAACATTTTTACAAGTGGGGGTATCACAGAGATTGCTACTTTCAGCATGTTACTTGGTACTTTAATAAAGCTGAATATAAATTATAATGCAGTGCAAGGAGAAGCGGTTTGAGCTGAGTGCTGTATGTTTTTCTTATACTTGATTTTGACTGGCATTCCAGTAATGTATTTAAAAAGTAATTTATTTTTTTATGCCTCGCAACCTTTGTTTCCATCTAGATATTAAGTAAGCTGTCAAGCAGCCAATGCATTGAAATATTTTTATTCTTTTACACTTCATTTGTCTTGATTGAACTCTCATAATGAAGGTTTGGCACCCAGGGTAGCATATTTAATTAATGTTTAGTTTTTGTGGTTTTGAGCATAGCTCCTCCCCTTTCTAGTTGTCCACACCCCTTCCCAATGACCCCACCCATTCGGCTATCTCCTGCAGCCCCCCTTTGATTTGAAGTCACCAGCCGCCACTGACTACACTTACTTTATAAAGTGATCCATGGTTATTCTTATAACTGTGCCAAGCCTATGAGCAAAAAGATTTTGAGGTAAACTACAGTAAAACAAGGTACATATCAATAAGGGCAGTGCAATGTTATTTAGCTGTGCGGGGATAAAAAGGCATACAAACCATATGTATACATTTAATACTTTGCCTAGAAGAAAACACAGTAGAGTTCATCAACTCCCGCACAATACATTGTGTTGCTTCAGCAGACACTGGAAGCTGTTAGAAACATCAGTGCATTCTCACCAACTCTTGTACTGACACTTACTATGACGCATGCTTACTGAATCTAGGTGGTAGTAGAGTTTACTTACCAATTATTTGTAGCAGGAACAAGTGTGTATTGACAAAGTACGTAAAGTTAACTTTCCTTGCTGCAGTGGTGAGTATACAGTAAACTTTCCAGCTACAATGTTGAGGTCAGAGTTGACAAGGTGGATGTATGTTGGATTACAGTCCAGCTGCAAGTGTTGAGGAAGGAGTCAGAAAGCTGAATTGTGGACAGTTTTTACAGTAACATAGTTGTAGACAGTGGTGTCAGTTAGGTTTTGCATATGATGCCTGGATTGGAGACTTGTTGAGTTTAACATGTATAAGTGTACATGTATGAAGTACTTCTGAAACTGAAATCTAGTTTTGATTGTTGATTTGTGTATTAATTGGGAGGGAGTGTGTGTGTGTGTGTGTGTGTGTGTGTGTGTGTGTGTGTGTGTGTGTGTGTGTGTGTGTGTGTGTGTGTGTGTGCGTACTTGTACTAATTGTGAGTACATATCTGTGTGTTTGTGCGCGATTGTGTGTGTTTGTAGAGATTATGAATATGTGTGTGTGTGTGTGTGTGTGTGTGTGTGTGTGTGTGTGTGTGTGTCTTTGTGTGGAATTATTGTACATATATCTATATAGAAGACAACAGTACATATTAATAGATACAATTTTTGTAAGTCATGAATAAAATTTATAACACAAGTAGAACAGTGGTTCAAAACAAATAAAATGGAAGCAAAGAAAAGAGCATGCTTTTGACAAGTGAGATTTGAGGAAAAAATGATTTAAGTGATGTGTTGTTGGAAGTGATAGTTGTACAGGAGTGTGTAGGAAGAGCAAGGTGAAATACACTCTTGAGCAGGGAAACAGAGGTGTTGACAGAAAAAGTGGTTAGATCATGCATGAATTGTGGTAGAGGTAGAATCAGATGATTAGTAGATAAGCTGGGTGAGAGTACGATTAAGTACATTTGAGTAAGTAGATATAGGATTATTATTGTAAAGAGGGGCTGTATAATGCCACTGACCAGGTAATGGGAGATACAGAAAGGATGTGTTGTGAGAGGGTATGGAAGAAGAAGAAGGGAAAGAAAAAGCAAGGTAGGAGGAGGAAAGGAGATGTTGAAGGGGAATTGAAGGGTATAATAAGAGTCGGAAGTGGTAAAGAAAGGATAGAGGAAATTAAATAAGTAGTTTAGAGAGTGTCCTTGGATAAGGTGAGGGATAACATACCTTAGAATACACTATGTGCATGGATTGAAATATTTGTGGAGCTTAAGAGACTTAGAAGGAGGAGGAAAAGTTACATAGTGGTTGAAATGTATCCTGATTTGGTAGGACAAAAAGTTTGATTGACTGACAGCAAAGGTATACTTCTTGTCAGAATTATTATTTTACTTAGTTGGGAATGTAATAAGTAGGGGTTAGCCCAAAAAAGTGTCATTGATTTTTAGTGTGCTAGTCAATATTTACATTGCCCATTATTTCCTTTGGAATATTTGATGAATCCCATGAGAAGAATTCTTCTGCAGTTTTTGTATTGTTACTTGGTGGAATGAAAATTCCACTTATGCACAGAGCCTTGTGTTTTATTAAGTTTTAGAAGGAGCATAAGGATTTCAGCATTTTTTTTCTTGGGGGAAGAGTGAGAGATGAAGTGTTACGTTGAGGGAATTGTTTAACAATCTATGAACACCACCCACCTTTTTCTGTCTAGTTATAAACTGTTGTACCCTGCAAGTACAATTGCAGCTCCTCTCCCTTCATTAACAGTTCAAAGCTAGAGCCGTTAGGCAGTTGCATTAAACCACTGCTCAACTACTTTAACAGACTGCAGACTACCCATTCCAGCCAAAGTAACCACTCTCACAAACAGCAGACACAACTGCTACCTTAAGTTTTTCAAAATACTTACTGATAGTTTTTCGCTCACCTCTCTGGGGTTCTGGGGCTCCTACCTGCTCTGCACCCTTACCCTGCCCCATTTCCCACCCACCCCCACTACCTGTACATTTAGCCACCCCCAATACCTCAACTCTCACCATTCTCCCAATAAACACTAGACTCCACCCTCAACATACACATCCACTCTTAATATCTCCACCCCCTCCTAACAATGCCCCGTATCTCAACACACCTGCTACTCCTAACATCCCTACTAACCGCTCTCTCTTTTGTCTTACTTTTCTTACTCAACTGCCTAACCTCTACCATACCTCACCCTCACACCCCACTAGCACATACCAACTGTCCTTCACACCTCCCTTCACTGCCATAACTCACAAACTCTACTGTTCTAGCACAACCCTAGTCTTCCTTCATCAAATCTCCCTCTCACTCTCTGGAGACATTCACCCCCAACCCAGGTCCCACTTCCAGAACACAACCCACCAACTCCCCTCCCACACAACCCCAAACACCCAAAGCCATATGCCTCACTAAATTCAAAGCCCAAAGTCTTCAAAATAAAATCCCTAGCCTCCATGCCTGGCTTTCCCACAACCACCCTGACATAGCTCCCATCTCAGAGACCTGGCTTAAACCTTCTACAAAAGACAACAAAATTCTTCCACCAGACTACCAAATGAATCACAATGACAAACGACACAAGAAAGGAGGAGGGGCTGCTATTACCTACCCCTCCTCCTATACCATTACCCCATACACCAATCACTATCCCCACCTTTGCCAATGCTGAAATAACAATAGGTCTACTAAAAATCAGCAACTACAAGTCCATATGCATAGGGGCCATTTATCTTCCCCTAGGCAATAATATCCAAACACTGGAAGATATCCTGTCCTGGTTTCCACTACCATCAAAATAAAAACCTACATCCTCAGTGATATGAACATTAACTGGGTTTTTATTTATTTTCAAGCTCCATCTCACACAATCAACCTGTTCAACTTCTCCCAACTAATAAACTCTCCAACCAGACCAAACAAAAATGGGTTCTCAGGCACCATCATTAACTGAATATTAACATCCCACCCCAACCTCATCTCAGATGCTGGAAGCCTTCCAGACCCTCTCAGTGACCACCTGCCAGCTTTTGCCGACCGTCTCCCATCTTCTTTTCAAAAACAACACCACTACATTCAAACCCGCAACCTCTTCTCTTTCAGTCCTCAGACCTTCTCTGAATGCCTAAATCTACTAAACCACCACGCTCCCCTCAAAATCAAATGTGTCAGGTCCAATCCCTCCCACTAGTTGTCAAAAGAAACCAAACATACAATGCAACAAAGAGACAAAAAATGGAAGCAATACCAGAGAAACCAAACTCCTAACTCCTTACTAGAATTCAAAACAACTCCGAAACTCCGCAAAAAATAATAACTAAGGATCTCAAAGCATACCACTTCAGACTCCAATACAAGCATTCAACTAATCCTAAAAAAATTTGGGACACCATCTCCTCCCTTCTCCACCCAGGAAACAAAGATAACCCTTGTCCCAACCCCAACCTTAATGACCTTGAAACAGTCATCCAATTCAACTCATTCTTTGTGGACTGTATTGCTAAACTGTCATTATTTTTCCCTCACCCCCCCCCTCCAATCCCAACCCCAACTACCCCCCACATCTCCCAGATAACATACCTCCTTCTGCCCCTTTCAGTCTAAAACCCATCCCCACAAATACAGTAAAACAACTACTCCTCAAACTTAAACCTTGCCACAACGCACCTGATAACCTTCCTTCAACCTTCCTCAAACTATCTGTAAGCAGCATAGCTCTTCCCATTTCCATCTTAATAAACAGACCCATCCAGGAATCCTATGAGCCATTAGTCTGGCACCATGCTTACATCATTCCTCTCCATAAAGGAGCCAAAAACACAGACACCACCAATTTCAGGCCTATTACCATTTGCCCTCTTTCTAAAATACTTGAAAAAGCTATCCATTCACAACTGATGCCATATCTAACAAAAAGCAATCTCCTTACCCCCCATTATTCAATATGGCTTCCGCCCTGGTCACAGTACCATGACTGCCCTCCTTTCCTTTCTTGAAACTGTTAACCAAGCACATGACTCTGACAAGCTCGTATCCACCCTGTTCCTCGATCTAGCAAAAGCTTTTGACACCATCTCCCCCCCCTACTCCTATCTCAACCCTCTTCTCTCCACCTCTCTCCCTCCACCATAGCCTAGTTCTCTTCCTATCTCTCTGACCGCCAGCAAGCTGTACAATGGAAATCCTCTACCTCTCTCTTCCTACCCACCCCCACAGGTGTGCCCCAAGGTTCTGTTCTAGGTCCTCTACTTTTCAATATATTTATCAAAAACTTCCATCACACCATCACTGAGTCATCACTAATCCAGTACACAGATGACTCAACAATCATCTGCTCAGCTTTCTCCCCGTCTGATGTACTGTTAAAAACACACTCTGCCTCCTCTAAAACAAAAACCTGGATCCAAAGCAATCACTTAGCCCTGAATGCTAATAAAAGTAAACTGATTATCTTTACTCCTTCTAGAAACTCCAGTATCGACAAAAACTCATTCTCCATATGAAGCCAAAATAACACCCCCCTCGAAATTGTATCTAATACCAAACTGCTCGGCGTCACCATTGATGAAAATCTAAAATTTGACACGCATATCCAATCCACCATAAAAAAAATTTAAAAAAACCTAAGCCTCCTGTACAGACACAACCGCTACCTCAGCCCCTCCACCAGACAAACCTTAGCCTCCTCCTACTTTCTCCCCTCTCTTATATATGGCACTCCTCTTTTAAGCAATCTCCAGTTCGGCCTACAATCCAAACTTGAATCCTGCTACCATAAAATAAGCAAATTTGCAACCAATTCTAAAAACTCAACCCACCATTGCCACTCTCTCCATACTCTGCAATGGCTCAAACTACCCAATTGCTTGAAATTCTTTCAACTTACCACTGCTCACAAGCTTATCTTCAAGCCTTCCAACTGCCCCTCTCTCACTACTGCCTTAACTCCCTACGTAGCCAACCACTCACTCAGATCAGAAAACCAAAACCTTCTACAACTCTACAAACCCTCCAGACCCCCTGGCCAACTCCTGCTATCCTGCTCCATAGCCAAACTCTGGAACTCTCTCCCATCCCATTCCCCCCTTCGCAACATTTCTAGCCATACCAGCTTCAAATCTCTCTTGTTCTTCCATGTGTCTTCAAAATGGGCATGCCCATGTCTCGCTCCAACATAACTCCCCTTCTATACTTTGTCTTTGCCTTTCCCACTGTCATTCTCACTCACATTCCATCCCTGTTTCTCACATCATAACTATTCCTACGAACACAGCCCACCATACAGTTTCTGACCATCTACTACTGCACCCTGGATAACCTCAGTAGACTTCTCTTGTTCCAAATTAGTCAGATTATGTATATACTAAATTTCACAGCACCGTTCCTCTACCTGTATATCCACTCATGATTGTATATTACCCCGTCTGTATTGTGGATTCTCAGCCTAACCATAATGCTGCACTGCTTAATGTGTTAATAGGCTGAATTATGCTGTATTATGTATGTATGTATAGATCTAATATTGTTAATCCTCGTTCATTCCTTACGTGTGGGTATCTGTTCCGACTTCGGAACCGAGCCGGCCATCTTCCAAGCTCGCATCAACTACAAACTCTCGAGCTAAAACTCTTACCCAGAATTCCCCTCTCCCTGTTACCTCAGATTTTGTTTGCTGCATCGCCATTCAGTCGTGTCAAGCTACTTCTCTTGAGCTAAGTACAATATTTTTTGTCATACTAGTTTAAAACACTTTTTCTCTCAGAAAAGTTACTAGATTTTTTTCTCTTACCTTATCGCATTTTGCAATTATCCCTTCTTGAATCTTTTCAATCCCCTTCATCCTATTTACCGCAAGGTATTTTCTTCTTTACCATCGTTGGTAAACCCCTTTTCCTCCTTAGCTTCGGGTATTTCTTGTACCATTGCTGGTATTCTTTCTGATTTTCCTTCTTTCCTAACAATGGCAGATAAAAAAGGTAGTCCAGGATTTAAGAGATGTTCAGATTGTGGACATAAATTACCTACTTCAGATGCACATTCCCTGTGTCTGTTGCTTGGATGTGCCTCATTTATCAGTTGACCCACCCTGTGAAATTTGTAAGAATTTATCTAACAGGACATTGATTGAAAGGAAAAAGAAATTGTTATTGAAGGGGTTACTTAAATCTCCTTTTTCAGAGGCTATTTCTGGGTCGGAGGCTTCAACCCCTCCAAAATCCCATAAGAAAAAGACTGATGAACATACAAAGGCCAAGTCTCTTCCTTTGTCCCGGCTGGGGACTCCCACCAGCAGAGACACAAGAAGGCTAAGCTTTCCACTTTGGATCTGACTTTTTTGGCTCCATTCGGTGCCTAGACCTTCGGCACCGAGGCCATTGGTGCCATCTGTGATTTCGGCACCGACTAGCATGCCCTTAACCGTATCGGTACCGAGGGGCTTCTCAACTCAGACTTCTCCACCGGCACCAACTGTCCAGTCGATGCAGTCTGTTACCACATCGGCTCCGACAACTTACCCGGAACCGACAACTCAGTTATTGACACCAATTTTTTCAGTCCCAGCCTCAGTGCTGACAACCACTTCGGCACCAACCTTATCGTCAGTGCAGACCATGACTTTGGCACCCATGATTTCCTCGGTGCAGACACTTGTAGTTCAGTCCCTTACGGCCCCGTTGTTTTCAGTGCAGACTGGTGAGGTGGGCACCGAGCTTGCCCCATCTTTGGATAGACCTGACTCTCCCTCAGCCGTGTCCGTGAAATCCACTAGAAGCCTGTTGCGTCTTGTGGATCAAGTGCTTATGGCCAGAGGTATCCCGCCTCCCAGGACGTATCCTTCCTTGGGAGGTGATCACCCTTTGCCAAAGACCCCTACTTATTCTCCTGCTTCATTGTCTTTGAAGCTCCTTAATATAGCACAGTCTTCCACCTCTACGGTTCCCTTTATGGACCTCACTATGGAACCGCAGTTGCCTTCGTGGCAGAAGAGTTTTGCTAAGACCCAGGATGTCAGCTGTAGCGTACGTAATTTGGTGTTTCACAGCCATCCAGGGACTCCGAGTCTGCAGGCTGAACCACTGAGGGAGGGGTGACCTCTGTCCCGGACACTCACCCCTCTTCAAGTGGACCGGCCTTCCAACTAATGGAGAAGGCTTTGGCATCGACTGGGGATACTGTGCTATCAATCCACCCCGCCCTCCTCTGGACCGCAATGTACACAAGTCGCTCCTAGCGGACACCGGGCGCAAGGGCCTCAGGATATACTCCCACAGGAAACCCCTTTTGCGTTGTCTTCCCCAGCTTCTCCCGCTGAGGAAGTTCAACGAAAAAACTTGTGCAAGAGGAAGCACATGGACTCCACAGAGGAGTCCCTTACTGAAGACACAGACTTTGATGATGGGGAAGGGTCCCCTCGGTCACCCTCTGAGGTATCCTTTGATGATATCCTTGAAATACTTAAACAGAGAGGTGACTGCCAGCCCTCTAACCTGACCTTTGAAGAGTCTGTGTTCCTGCAGGCCTTTTGCACCCAGCCCACTACCTCCTGGGTTACCCCTCCTGCTGACGAACTGGTCCGGCTCATCATGCAGCGTGTGTGGAAGGCTCCTGATACCGTTGAGGCCATTCCCCAGAGGCCAGATAAAATTTTGTCCCCTCCTGCTACTGACCCCCGTTGGTCCCAAAGGTCTTCCTGTAGATGCTCTGGTGGTGGCGGCTGCAACCAAGAAGGACCTGGCGGAAGAAGAAAGCCAGACTGTCCATCCACCCAACAAAGAGTCCCGGGCTTTGGACAGAATAGGGAAGTGTACTTTTGCATCAGCAACCTTTGCAATCAGGTCCCTGAATTATATGGCACACTTTACCAGGCTTCAAAGGGATTTAATTTCTGAGCTCTCTGAAACTTTGGCTGGTGCTGTGTCTGATAAGGTTCATGACAAAGTGGCCTCTCAGCTGGCCACCATTGAATCGATATCTAACTCCTCCATGCGCCTGATGTCTCACGCATCAGAAGGAGCAGCTAGAGTGGCGAGTGCAGGCATTGTTCAGAGAAGACACACCTGGATGCACTTATGTAATTTCGCAGAACCCTTCAAGGCTTCCTTTCTCAACGCTCCCATCAAAGCCTCTTCATTGTTTGGACCCAAGGTTAAAAGCACACTGGCCAGATGTGAACAGGATGGTAAGACCCTTTCTGCTGTGGGTGTCCATTATTCTTCCCCTCAATGTGCTTTCTCCAGAAACCAAAAGAGTGGGAAGATATGGTACAAAGAGTCTCAGGGTCCTTTCCGTGACACACAGGCCAAGTTCTCCCCTAGAGGCAGAGGGAAAAACTCACAGGGAAGACGCCCTTTTCGGGGCAGAAGGGGTCCGCATAACCACGGTTCCAGGGATTCTTATCTTGGCCAATCCTACCAGTGCTCCTGAAGAGCGGCCCAACTCTTTTCCTCTGGAGGTGGTTGGGGGTCGTTTCTCCTTGTACCCATCTGCCTGGCTAACCATCACCACTGACACCTGGGTACAAAGGATAATAACCAGAGGTTACCATATTCCCTTCGATCTTTGTCCTGCCCCCCCAACAAACTTACCCGACGTTCCACCCAGTCAAAGGAAAGAAGCAGCATTAGAGATATCAAAGCTGCTAAGAAAAAAGAGTCATCCAAATAGTCCCTCCAGACCAGATAGGATCCGGATTCTACTCAAGACTATTTTTGGTGCCAAAGAAAACCGGGGACTGGAGACCAATTTTGGATCTCAGTGTATTGAACAAGTTTGTAAGAGTACAAAAATTCCAGATGGTTACTATACAGTCTATCCTCCCGCTTTTGGAAAAAGATGATTGGATGTGCTTGATAGATCTTCAAGATGAGTACTACCACATAAAAGTGGACAGGCCATCAAGAAGATTTCTGAGCTTCCGTGCGGGAGCCAGTCACTACCAGTTCAGAGTACTGCCCTTCGGACTCTCTACAGCCCCTAGAGTGTTCACAAAGTGCATGGCAGTCATCACAGCTCACTTGCGACTACAAGGATTCCAGGTGTTTCCATACCTAGACGACTGGCTCATCTCCTCCCCCACCAGACATCTATTGGAAGAAGCCCTGGCATACTCTCTCCTCACTGCAGAAAGGCTAGGCATAACCATAAACTGGCAAAAATCCAATCTCACCCCATCTCAGTCCACAGAATTCATAGGGGTCATCTTGGATACAAAGAATTGCAGAGCATCCATTCCAGAGTACAGAATTCTAAGGATAGAGCAACAACTGATCCCAATCCTTTCAAGGGAGAAATCCACAGTTCACTCTGTCCTACAGCTGTGGGGTTCCATGGCAGCCTCCATCACCATTGTCCCCTTGGCCAGGTTTCACATGAGGCTTCTACAATGGCTACTGCTTACCCAATGGTATCCTTTTCAGTATCCTCTTTCAGCCAAGATTCGAGTAACTCACAGGTGCAAACAGGATTTAAATTGGTGAATGACCCACAACCTGTCACAATGGTCTCGCCCCTTCTCCCCCCAGCAGCCCAAGGCTACAGTGACCACGGACGCCTCCCTGATGGGGGTGGGGGGGCTATGTCATGGACAGACAGTCCAAGATACTTGCTCTGAATTGGAGGCCCAACTGCATATAAATGTTCTAGAGCTGAGAGCGGTGCTTCTGGCGTTGCAAGCATTCCATCCCTGTTGCCGTCTGGGACTATTGCGATACAATCAGGCAACATGGCGGTGGTCTGGTACATCAGCAAACAGGGTGGAACCAAATCTTACCCACTCTGTCGAGAGGCCATGAGGATATGGCAATGGGCGATAGCTACCAACCGTTTTCTTCTAGCAATGCACATTCCCGGGAGTTCCAGCGTGATGGCAGACAGACTCAGCAGGTACATTCTACAACCTCACGAGTGGTCCCTGAATCCCTTGATAGTGGCGGAGATCTTCCACCGCTGGGGTCTTCCTTGCTGCGGACTCTTTGCATCCCCGACCAACTACAAATGCAGCAACTACTTCGCCCTGATTCCCCCTTCGGGACAGTCGCCCAGGGACGCTCAAGTCCAAAATTGGCCCTCAAGTCTTCTTTATGCATTTCCACCTCTCCCCCTCATCCTCCAGTTTCTGAAGAAAGCCCGCCGGTTGAAGAGCAAGGTGATCCTCATAGCACCATATTGGCCTCATCAGATTTGGTTCCCCTTCCTTTGGCCTCACCTGCTAGATCAACCATGGATTCTCCATCCAACCCTGAGGTTGATATCCCAGCCGCAGAATCTGATTCATCCCAGCTTGGATAGCCTGAAGCTCACAGCTTGGCTCCTCCAATTCCCTTGATTGCCAGGCAGAATGATCTTTCTCTGCCAGTATGGGACATTCTTATTGCATCTCATAAGTCTTCCACCAGAATTACATATCTCAGCAAGTAGAAAAGATTTACCCTTTGGCTGAAAGAAAGGCAAGTAGATCCCTTTTCAGCACCAGTGTCAAAAGTACTGGAGTATCTAGCCGACCTATTTCAATCGGGTCTATTGGCCTCTACCATTAGAGTTAATTTGGCTGCAATATCTAATTTCCATGAGGGTATCCAAGACTCCTCTCTTATGTCACACAAATTATGCAAGACCTTCATAAAAGGTGTGAATCATCTAAAGCCCCCCTTTTAGAGAACCTACTCAACCATGGGACCTGTCATTAGTTCTACAAGCTTTGACAATACTACCTTTCGAACCAGCTTCTTCTTGCGACCTCAAATACTTGTCATGGAAAACCTTGTTTTTGGTTGCCGTTACTTCTGCCAGACGTATCTCTGAGCTTCAAGCCTTATGCATCAAGAGTCCATACTTGATTTTTCATAGAGATAGAGTGTCATTGAGAACTAATCCTTCCTTTCTGCCAAAATTGATCTCTGAAATGTCCATTAACCAAACCATTGAATTGCCAGTTTTCTTTCCCAACTATTCAGACAAAGGCGAGTATTGCCTACATACCCTAGATATTCACAGGCAAATTCACTTCTGCTTGAACAGGACTAAGGCCTCTAGTACATCAGACCAGTTATTTTTGGCCTATTCTGGACCTAGATTAGGATGTGCTGTTGCTAAGGTCACTTTGGCTAGATGGTTGAAAGACTGTGTGACCTTCATTTATACACAACGTAATATTCCATTGCCTACTACCATAAAGGCTCATTCAACAAGGTCGGTGGCAACTTCTGCTGCCTTCCATGCCAGAGCTTCTTTACATGACATCTGTGCAGCTGCAACTTGGGCTACGCCTCATACCTTCATCAATCATTACAGTTTGGATTTGGCCTCCAGAGGAAGAGCATCTTTTGGTTCTATGGTGCTCAGGAATGTCTTTCCATGAGAGCCTCCCAGGAATAGAGGTAGCTGGGGACTCTGTCCCACACGTAAGGAATGAACGAGGATTAACAATATTAGATAAAGAAGTTATGCCTGACCATAATGTTCCATCTGTAGTGTTGATCCTCGTTCAGTCATTACGACCCTCCCTCCTTCCCCCTCCTGTGGCTTCTAGTGGATCTCACCATCTGGTTCTTTTAGGTCATTTGACCAGAGGTAGCCTCTACCTTCTTTTGACTTGCAAACTCAATCTGAGATAACAGGGAGTGGGGAATTCTGGGTAAGAGTTTTAGCTCAAGAGTTTGTAGCTGATGCGAGCTTGAAAGATGGCCGGCTCGGTTCCGAGGTCAGAACCGATACCCACACGTAATGACTGAACGAGGATCAACAATACAGATGGAGCATTATGGTAAGACATAACTTCTTTTTATATATTCTTAGCCTGATAAGCATGTTTATACTAAGTTGTGCATGTCTTTAATGTATCTTTGGAGCTTTTCTCCCCGGGCCACCACTGAAAATGGGCTCTTCTTAGCCTAGTGGACTTCCCCAGTCATCAAACTGAAATAAATAAATAAATAGTTTCCTCATCTTTTAAATCTTACTTTAGCCAAGTTTCAGTTGCTAAAATGACATTTGGTAAGTGGTATGCTATCCAGGCATGTAACTCTGCTCCTTTATTTCTAATGCTTCTTAAATTTAGATTAAAAGAATGTAGGCTGAATAGTTTACTCGATTGAGAGGAGAAAGATTGTGAATTAAATACTGTGGTGGTTTCTCAACAGATTTGATGTCATTATGATGAAAAGGATGAAGCCCTTCTTGAATGTATACTGTCTTTAAAGAGAACTACAGATTAATGTTTATCATTAGCTGATAGCTATAATGCTAGTTAGGTAAGCAGACATACAAACAAACTTACAGCAAAATAGCTGTAATTCATGGTGACCATCTCTTTGCAAAGTATTGAATTCAAGTCTGCATCCTCTCCTTCTTTTTGTTTTTTTGTAACATAAAAACTGATTTTTGCTTTATGATTTCATGTCTCACTAGAATGTATAAAACAATGATTATAAAATGGCTATTTATGTTCTTATCCTACCTATTTCAGCTTGAAGACTGGGGTCCGTTTGATTTGGTTATTGGAGGAAGCCCTTGCAATGACCTGTCTATTGTCAATCCAGCAAGGAAAGGGCTGTATGGTAAGTGATCAGTGCTTTCTGAAATAATCTGATATTTTATTTTATTTTGTTGTATCCTTTGTAGATACGAAAGTTGTTTTATCAGATGACTTGTAGTGAGCATCATGTATTATACAACAGTTGTACAGTGATGAGTGGTAGTTAGAAGAACTCATTTCTCCATTTGCTGCATCATTTCATAGACTTTTAGGAAAGAAAACATGAAGTTTATAATATTCCAATGCATTTACTTTAAAACAATTGTTTATTAGTTGTGAGAGACCCCCCCCCCAAAAAAAAGTGCCTTGTGTAGCCATTTCCTTAATTGTTCATTCATTCATTCTGCAGTAATTGTGTTGTACAGGTCAGGGTTATAGTGGAGCAAGACCCCATTCAGCCACCTGCTGGGTGCAAAGCAAAGAAGCTTTTCCTGGAGAGCTTGCTACTGTCAGAAGTGTGCATGTGTGTGCTCACACAGCATGCACAACACATGCGTGCACGCGCAGACTCACACACACACACACACACACACACACACACACACACACACACACACACATATCACAACGGTGGACAATTTAGATGATTTCCAATGTATAGAATATCTTTGGAATGTGGGAGAGAAACAAAGCTCCTGTCAACAACCCGTACAGACATAGGAAGGGCATGCAGACTCCACAAAAGGTAACCCAGAAAAGTTCAGTGCGCACTTTAATTTTCAGGTAGTGATTTTCGGTGATAATCATTTACTTGAACACTGTCATTAAATTAGGTGATAGAACTTTTCCAACTGACTTCTTATCTTAAATTAGCAATTATTTCTTAATCACAGAGTAAAGAAATTGCTACAAATGCATTTCTTGAAGTGATCAGTGTAATGAAGGAGAGGTCCTTTCCCCCAGCATATAGGAACCTCAGAGTCAGTTATAAATTTAGGAGGTCCAGGTGGCTTTGCCCTCACTAAAAATATAATGTGTTTAATTCTGTTATGTGTGTGCCTGTTTTTGATGTGTTTAACTCACAGCAGCGTGTCACTTGTATGCTTTAATTTTTTACTGTTTTCATTTGGTTTTGTTGGTCATTTAAGATGCTGTTCCTTGGCTGTCCTAAATGCAGGTTATGCTGAAAAGTAGCTTTAATAGTTCATTAGGGTAAGGTTTTCTTTTCAGCTCCCCTCTTTTAAAAGCTTGGGAATTGTCCATTCAAAATTATTGCTTCTGTCATTTTGTGCTGATGCCACAAATGAAAAATAAGGCTGATTTGTTTTTCCTCATGCTTAGTCTATGGCTATTTTTACTGATGCTGTTTGGTTTGAATACTCTTATGTAATAATAAGTATGCAGGATTGTGCTAATGTAATTATTTAAGCAGTATTAGATATATACAAGCAGTGAGGGTTTAGCAAAATACCCACTTTCATAAGTCAAATATATGCAATTTGTTAGAACTCTGAAGGATTTTTTCATTACATTATGGAAACTTTGTTAATACATGTGAAAATGCAGTCATACACGTATTCACATTTGGAGATGTCTCACCCTCTTGCTGTCCATAATATCGCCTAATATATTTTACAATAATGAATGTGTCCAGGATTATGTTGAAGGGTATCTAGTTGTCCAATTAAGCCGTTTTTTTGGAAACCCAGTAAACTGAACTGGCACTTATAGATGTGCTTTATACCTCAAACAGATGATGTGCACCGGTTTTTGTTTTTATTGTGATGGTCCCCAAGCAACTTCATAAACCTGAATTTAAATTTATGTGACCTCTGAATTGGTTATATTAAGTAAGGAATTGCAAATATGGGGGACTGCTTTGTTTTACTGAGCTTTTGTTCATGGTCTGCTAAGAAAAAAATAACACTGTTAGATATATCACAGTCACATAGAAAACCTTATATCTGAAGTAGTTAACTTCATTTGATCATCAACCTGTGGGTTCCGGATCCGAGCCGGCAGCTTACCAAGCTAAAGATCTGAGCTCCAAGCTCCCCCCCCTTACCCATACTACACTGCATCCTCCTTCCAATCCTCAGATCTCGTTTGCCGCGGCTTCGCCAACACGAGATTCTTGAGCTCCAGGCAGGTTTGTTAGGTATTCATCTAACTTTCGGTCTGTGTGTGTCCTTTTGAGTACTAAAACATTTAATAACCCTGTCCTTATTCTCCCCGGGTTTTGCGTTTTAAAATAATAATAGTGTAGTGGTATAAGAAAGTTTCCAAACTTTCTGTCTGTGTAGACCTCCCCTTCCCGCCCTTTGTGTCTGTGTGTGTGTGTGTGTGTGTGTGTGTGTGTGTGTGTGTGTGTGTGTGTGTGTGTGTGTGTGTGTGTGTGTGTGCTTGATTACTTAGCTTGTCTAAGTTATATCGGAAGGTCAGAAACTGACATTTTATAAGTGCACAGAATGTGGCCATAAGCTGTCGCCGTCGATGGTCACACTCTGTGCTTAGTTTGTTTAGGGGTTCCCCAGTTCCCCATCTGACATCTGACTGAAAGATTTGTGCAGCCTTTAACCCCCGGGCCCTGCAGGATCGCAGGACCAAGATGATTCTTTACCCGCAGTCAGCTACTTCTTCTGCAGCATCATCTTCAGTCACGGCTGTGACTGTTCAGCCTTCTGGACCTCCTCCCCTATCCGGTACTCACACTCCCACCTCTAAACAGGAAGAGAGAGAGGCCAGGAAAGAAAAAGACAGAGAAAAAAAGAGAGAGAGGTAGAGACAGGGAGAGGGGTCGCAACAGGCAAGTGGACTCGGATCCGTCGGCCCCTCCTGCTAAGGTGATATCAACACCAGAAAAGATTGCTAGGCTGTCTTCCCCTCGGTTCTGTTCTCCACGATTCTCCCCAGAGCCGGAGGAGGAGGCTCGGCCCGCTTCGAGGTCATCCTCGCATCAGCCCTCCCGGCCAGTGTCAGTGGCGTCCTCAAGATCCACAAGGAGTCTCTCTGAAGCCGATGTGGACCAGATGATGAGAAGGTTCCTGCAATCTCAGTTGCAGATGGGAGTTTTGCTGGCTCCCCCTGCCAGAGTGGGGAGTTTGGCTCCGACGTTTGCCACAATAGCTCCTTCTCTGATCCACCCTCGGGTTTCGGAGTCCATGGATCTGAGGAGCACCGGAATCAGGGGGTCGGTGCCAATGGTCCCTCCTACCTCGATGCCGGCCATGCCCTCGAGCCTGTTGGATTCATTGCTGGGTCCGAGCTCTTGGAGCCAAGATCTGGCATCGGATCTGAGGTGATGAGTGTGTCGTCGGCCCCGTTGTGGTTGGGGCGTACTGTCTCCTTGGGTCTGGCTGTTCCAGCCTCAGCTCTGATCCCCTCATCGGATCCGAGGGGCACGGCTATCCACACCACCAGTTTCAGGGAAGCCAGTTCCCCTTCGGCTTTCGATGTTGTGGAGAGGGTTCTTTCTGGAGGATCGAGACCCCTCACTCTTTCACCGGAGTCCATCCCTGCTCCCTCACAACTGAGTTTGTCTTCCATCATCCAGTCCTCCCAGGGACAGCCTATGTCCGATACACCCCAGACAGTTCCCCTTGAGGAATACAAGACGGTTTATGAGCCCTCCCCGGAGAGTCCCCTCACAAATGCCAGTGCAAACGGAGGCATATGGTCTCCCCGAGTCCCTCACTAAAGATACCGACTTGGAGGAAGAGGAAGGTTCCTCCAGATCACCACCCGAAGACGTCTCCTTTGGAGACATAATGGAAATTCTTCACCAGAGGGGGAGGTTGGTCCACCCAAAAACCTTCCTCAGACGAGTCGGTATTTTTGGAGGCGTTCGACCCAGGCCCATCTACCTCTTGGGTGTCATCATCTCCCGGCAGACCCTCTGGTGGACCTCATTACCACCAGAGCCTGGAAGGAACTGGAAACTGTAGAGCCAATACCCAAACGGCCTGACAAAGTATTGAGCCCTGCTGCGGACAAGCCCAGTTGGAGTAAGGATTCCTCAGTTGATGCCATGGTGGTGGCGGCTGCCACCAAAAAGAAACTCGCCCAGGAAAGTTCCTTGGTCCATCCCCCGGACAAGGAGTCCAGGGCGACGGATCATAGGTTCATAGGTTAGTACTAGGCTAACTGCCCTTGTGAGCCATTGTAAGCCTAGCCAATTATCCCTTGTGAGACTCAAACCCCGCACCTTGTGTTTGTAAGGCAAACACCTTAACCATTAGGCCACCCTCCCAACCCTTGGAAACCAGACGTTTGCTTCAGCTACCTTTGCTATAAGGGCGCTGAGTTACATGGCCCACATAATTAGACCTGCAGCGTGACCTTGTGAAGGAGTATGCTGAGTCTCCCCCAGAGTCCATTTTGGCCGAGGATAAATGGACATTCTCGGCTCGTATGGCTACTCTCAAGTCTATTTCGAATACATCTATGCATCTCTCATGCCACTGAGGGAGCCGCTAGGGCAGCCAGGTCCGGTATTGCCATGAGGCATCATGCCTGGCTCGGGCTTTGCGATTTTTCGAAACCTTTCAAGGCGTCCTTCTCTAATACCCCTTTTGACAGTTCGATCCTGTTCGGGAAGACCGTCCGAGATACACTTTATCCAGAGTGAGAAGGATGGGAAAACGCTGTCAGCCGTCGGGATCTCCTTCTCTAACCCTCAGAGGTCCTTCTCCAGGAACCAGTGAGGGCAAAAGAAGCTGTGGTTCCGGAAATCTCAGCAGTCCCGGAACTCTCCAGACTCCTTCTTCCCCAGAGGCATAGGGGGACAAGGTGGACGCTGGCCCAGAGGCAGAGGGGGACCGAAGAACTTCGAGTCACAGGAAACCTTTTCTGACCAACTCGCGCAGCAGCCCTGAGGGGTTGCTCGACTGCTCCTCTCTGGAGGCATTCGGGAAGCGTTTTTCGAGGCACCTAGCTCAGTGGGAGTCCATCACATCAGATCTCTGGGTGCTTTGAATAATATCCAGAGGCTATTCTATTCCCTTCATAAACACTCCCCTATACCCAAGGCGCCTCCCGGATATCCCACCCACTCAAAGGGAGGCGGCAGCTTTGGAAATAAGAAAGCTGCTAGAAAAAAGAGCAATCCAGCAAGTGCCCCCAGACCAGTCCGGATCAGGCATCTATTCCAGGTTCTTTTTGGTGCCAAAAAGGACGGGGGACTTAAGGCCAGATGTTAAGTTGTCAATCTCGCCTTCATTCTTGCTTGATGGGTTCGGAGCCGATCCTCGGCTCCGACTCGGCACTTGCTTTAGCTCGAGAACTCCTTTTACCAGCTCGAGGCAGCCCCATATCCCATGATGCAAGGCAGTAAGTACCCAGATCTCGTTTGCCGCTTCGCTTGGGAGGTCTTCTCTTTACCAGCTCCTGGTAAGTAGTTCACATTTGTGATATTTCAAGCCCCTTTTAGTTTAAAACTAATTTTTTGATAGTTTAAATTTATTTCTACCCCTTTTCTGACAGAAATCCCTGTCTCTTTTAATTTTTTGTTAGTCAATTTTCCCTATCCCATCCCCTGTTAGGGTGTGTGTGTTGGTGTTTTTTATAAAATACCTCTTGGTATTTTGTTTAATTTATTTTTGACTGGTGTGTCTGTGTGTGTTGTGTTTCGGCACCATGTCTAAGGAGAGGGTTTCAGGTTTTAAGAAGTGTGACTCGTGCTGTCAGAAGATGTCTCTGACAGACGGTCACACTTCTTGCCTGTATTGTTTGGGCCCTCTTCACCTGCAGGACTCCTGTGCTATTTGTCACTCCTTCAGCCAGAGAGTCCTGCAGGAGAGACGAACAAGTTGATTCTCAGGGTCTTCTTAAGCCGGAGGGCTCTCCGGCTAAGTCGGCTCCACAAAATCAACTAAAACTGCCAAGGCCCAGGCTTCTGTTTCTAAGCCTGCGGCCTCGGCTCCGACTTCGTATTGAGTCGAGATCGGCTCGGCTGGAGCCGATTCTGATCCACAAAGCTTTCGGCGCCGATGGCTATCGGTGCCGAATCTGTTTTGACCGCCGATGTCGGCTCCGATCGGCTCCGACACCCATGTGGCACAGGCATCGGTGTCGGCTCCGATCGGCTCCGACACCGTTACTTTGGTAGCTGTATCGGCTCCGGCTGGAGCCGATACATCGACGCTCTGTCGGCTCCGAAGTCGGTGCCGACAGGATCTGTAGTATCGGCTCCGATGGCCCATTCCAGGAAGAGGTCGAGGTCTCCTTCCTTGGAGCCGATACTTTCGGCCCGCCTCTTCTATCGGAACGGAGCCATCGGAGCCGATCTTCAAGGTCATCCAGGTTGTCAGATCATGACCTAGAGAGTGGTCAGTAGATTACTCAAGTCACAGGTACTGGCCCAAATGCTACACAGTCCGTCTCAGCAGACGCACTGTTGGTCCACACCCGTTACAGTTCCTCCTTCAACTCTACCCCAGAGCTTGGAGTTGGAGTCTTCGGCATGGTTACTGCTACGGCTGGAGGCGGATACCCCCTTCTGTTCCTGCAGCCCCTACTCTTATCTCCTCTTCCTTAGAGGGATTTGGTGGTCGGGCTTCCATGGTCTCCTCCGAGGGGGTGAGTGGCATCGGACCCTTGTCCGAGCCCGCTCTTCCCCTTGGAGCCTCGGCCTTGGTGAGCTCGGCTCCGACATCTGCCTCGGAGACTTCCTTCGGTGGTTCCTGGAGTTCCTAGCTCTTGAGCGGGTTCTCGGACCTGCCTGGGAGGGAGCATTCGAGGTGATGAAGAGTGTACTGGCCACTGGTATCAGTCAGCAGTCTGTTCCCGTAGCTCCTCCCTCTATGGTACCTGTTGACATCTCTGCCACTTCTCTTGCTACAGGACCCAGAGATCCTCCGCCTCAGGTTTCCCCATTGGGAATTTCCCCCTCTTCCGAGGATTCTCCTGATGTTTGGGAGATCCTCCCAGGAAGAGGACTTGTAAGAGGAAGCATGTAGACTCCCGAGTCTGTCACTGGATACTGACTTTGATGAGTCAGAGGGATCCCCTAGATCCCCTCTGAGGATGTCTCCTTTTCAGACATCCTAGAACTTCTCAAACAGAGGGAAACTGGCCCACCAACAATCCCTCTGAGGATGAGTCAGTATACCTAGAGGCATTTGGATCTCGGCCTCCACCTCCTGGGTGTCTCCGCCTTCGACCCCTTATGCAGGTTATTGCACGAAGGCGTGGACAGCTCCTGACTCTGTAGAGCCAGTCCCTAGGAGGCCTTCTAAATTTATCACTGCCCCTAGTGACAAACAATTCCTAACCAAGGGTGTCCCGCTGATGCCATGGTGGTGGCTGCGGCCACCAAAAGGAACTTGCAGATCCTTCCGTGCCCGTCCATCCTCCTAATAAGGACTCTAGGACCATGGATAGGTATGCAAGCGGATGTTTTCCTCAGCGACCTTTGCTATGTTCGCTGAATTATCTTTGTCACTTTACCAGACTCCAGAGATATCCTGAAGGAGCTGGGAGAAGTAGTTCAGGATCCTACAGCTGCAGGGGCTCAAGAAAAGATTGCCGCAGCTAGGAACCCTCAATTCCATTGCTAACTCCTCCATGCGGCTAATATCTTATGCTGCGGATGGGCGAGTAGAGCCGCAGGCACAGGTGTGGCTCTTAGGCGCCAAGCCTGGATGCGGCTATGTGATTTTGGATCCCTTTAAGGCGTCCTTCACAAATTCTCCCTTTGATGGGTCAGCTTTGTTTGGCCCTCAGGTGAAGGAGACCTTGACCAGGTGTGAGCAGGACGGCAAGACTCTTTCTGCTGTTGGAGCCCGTTATGCCACCCCTTCTAGGCCTTACCCCAAAGGACAGAAGGGTGGTAAGATGTGGTTCCGTAAATCCCAAGGAGTCACGCCGGATTCACGTGGTCAGTTTACGCCTAGAGGCAGAGGGGTAACAACAACAGAGCCCGCTCTAGAGGCAGAGGGGGTCCAAGAACCAGGGAAACAGGGAGCCTCTCTCTGATAAGCCCTTTCAGCATCCCTGAGGTGTTGCTCGGCTGTCCCTCCTTGGAGGCAGTCGGGAAGATTATCACTGTACCCAGAAGCCTGGCATTCCCTCACTCAAGACAGATGGGTACAGTCGATCATATCCAAGGGTTACATAATTCCTTTCGAGGAAAGTCCCTTCCCTCAAGTTCCCTTCCAGATGTACCACCCGGTCTAAGGGAGATTGCAGAGTTAGAAATCGCAAAACTACTGCAAAAAGAGCCATTCAGCCAGTTACAATAGACCATTCAGAGCCGGAATCTACTCAAGGTTCTTTTGGTCCCCAAAAGACGGGAGACTGGAGACCAATATTGGATCTCAGCAGACTCAACAAGTCTGTCAGGAAGACAAGATTCGAATGGTCACTCTTCAGTCAATTCTGCCCTTCTTACAGAAGGACAACTGGATGTGCTCAATAGATCTTCAGGATGCGTACTATCACATCAAAATTCACAGACGCCCAGGAGATTTCTCCGCCGGCTGGGGTCCAGTCACTTCCAATTCAGAGCCCTGCCCTTTGGTCTCACTACAGCCCCCAGAGTGTTCACCAAATGCATGGCAGTGGTCACGGCTCACCTGAGACGTCAAGGATTCCAGGTGTTTCCGTATCTCGACGACTGGCTCCTGTCAGCCACCACCAGGCATCAGCTTATACAAGCCAGGGATTACACAATAGACCTTTGTTCTCATTTGGGCATCTCAGTCAACTTGAAAAGTCATCCTTATCGCCCTGCCAGTCTATTACCTTCATAGGCGCAAACTTAAACACTGTTAGGATGTCAGCTACCCTTACAGAACAAAGAGTTTCAGACATTCAGACTCATGTCAGGATCATTCTGGCCAGCAAGAAAGTACAGGCCAGAATGGTTCTAAAGGTATTAGGTCTCATGGCTGCGGCCATTACTCTTCTTCCTGGCTCGATTCTACATGCGCCTCCTTCAGTGCATGCTGTTCACTCAGTGGTCATAGCAGCAACTCCCAATGCGTCACCAGATTCTGGTGACACATACATGCAAAGAACATCTTGCTTGGTGGATCACATCGTCTCAGGTTCACCAAGGCAGGTGCTTTGTACCTCCGTCCCGATAGCCACTGTCACCACGGATGCCTCCCTGATCGGGTGGGGGTCATTATCAGGGCAGGATGGTTCATGGGGCGTGGCAACGCTCGAGTACCATCTGCACATAAATGTCCTGGAGATGAGAGCAGTGCTTTTAACGTTGCAAGCCCTCAACGACTTTCTTCCCGAGGGACAATTGCAGTCCACACAGACAACATGTCTGTAGTTTGGTATATCAACAAACAGGGCGGAACCAAGTCCTACCCCTTGTGTCGAGAAGCGCTCAGACTATGGCAATGGGCGATCTCCTCTCATCGGTTTCTGGTAGCAACGCATATCCCTGGGAAAACCAACATTATAGCGGACAGATTGAGCAGAGCTATTCTCATGCCTCACGAGTGGTCTCTCAAGCAATCCATAGTGGAAGAGATTTTTCTGGAATGGGGTCGCCCATGTTGCGATCTTTTGCTACTCCCCAAAACAGCAAATGTCCAGACTTCTTCAGCCTCTTCCTCTATCAGGCCATCCCCAGAGACGCTCTGACCCAGGATTGGCCCCAGGGACTTCTTTATGCCTTCCTCCATTTCCTCTGATCCCTCAGGTGATCCAGAAAGCTACCGTTTGAGAGCCAAATTGATTCTCATTGCCTTACTGGCCTCGACAAGTTTGGTTCCGTTCCTCCATCATCACCTTTTGGTGCAGCGTGGCATCTGGACCCAGTGCCAGATCTACTGATTCACCAATCCGGTCAGCTGCACCGGTCAATCCCTTCTCTCAACCTCACAGCATGGTTGCTCCACTTCCTTCCTTAGCCAGGCTTCCTTTGATCTCTAACCCAGTTAGAGATATCATAATAGCTTCACTAAAATCCTCTACCAGGAGGATTTACACAAGCAAATGGAACGTTTCTCTTATTGGGCTAAGGCCCAAAATATCGATCCTTTTACTGCCCTGTTCAGGCAGTTCTGGACTTCTTAGCAGAGATTTATCATGCAGGCTCCTCTTCTTCCACAGTCAGAGTTCAGTTGGCTGCTATTTCTAATTTTCATGTCGGGATAGCAGATCATAATATTATGTCCCATAGGCTCTGCAGGGCCTTCTTGAAAGGAATTTTCCTACTAAAAGCTGTCTTCCCCTCGGTTCTGTTCTCCACCATTCTCCCCAGAGCCGGAGGAGGAGGCTCGCCCGCCTCGAGGTCATCCTCGCGATCAGCCCTCCCGCCAGTGTCAGTGGCGCCCCTCAAGATCCACAAGGAGTCTCTGGAAGCCATGTGACCCAGATGATGAGAAGGTTCCTGTCAGTTGCAGATGGAGTTTTGCTGGCTCCCCTGCCAGAGTGGGGAGTTTGGCCCCACGCTTGCCACAATAGCTCCTCTGATCCACCCTCGGGTCTCGAGTCCATGGATCTGAGGAGCACCGAATCAGGGTCGGGTGCCAATGGTCCCTCCTACCTCGATGCGGCCATGCCTCGAGCCTCTTGGATTCATTGCTGGGTCCGAGCTCTTGGAGCCAAGATCTGGCATCGGATCTGAGGTGATGAATGTGTCATCGGCCCCATTCTGGTCGGGGCAAACCCTCTCCTTGGGTCCGGCTGTTCCAGCCTCAGCTCTGATCCCCTCATCGGATCCGAGGCTATCCACACCACCAGTTTCAGGGAAGCCAGTTCCCCTTCGGCTTTCGATGTTGTGGAGAGGGTTCTTTCTGGAGGATCGAGACCCCTCACTCTTTCACCGGAGTCCATCCCTGCTCCCTCACAACTGAGTTTGTCTTCCATCATGCAGTCCTCCCAGGGACAGCCTATGTCGATACACCCCAGACAGTTCCCTTGAGGAATACAAGACGGTTTATGAGCCCTCCCCGAGAGTCCCCTACAAATGCCAGTGCAACGGAGGCATATGGACTCCAGTCCCTCACTAAAGATACCGACTTGGAGGAAGAGGAAGGTTCCTCCAGATCACCACCCGAAGACGTCTCCTTTGGAGACATAATGGAAATTCTTCACCAGAGGGGGAGGTTGGTCCACCCAAAACCTTCCTCAGACGAAGTCGGTATTTTTGGAGTATGCTCACCCAGGCCCATCTACCTCTTGGGTGTCATCATCTCCCGGCAGACCCTCTGGTGGACCTCATTACCACCAGAGCCTGGAAGGAACTGGAAACTGTAGAGCCAATACCCAAACGGCCTGACAAAGTATTGAGCCCTGCTGCGGACAAGCCCAGTTGGAGTAAGGATTCCTCAGTTGATGCCATGGTGGTGGCGGCTGCCACCAAAAAGAAACTCGCCCAGGAAAGTTCCTTGGTCCATCCCCCGGACAAGGAGTCCAGGGCGACGGATCATAGGTTCATAGGTTAGTACTAGGCTAACTGCCCTTGTGAGCCATTGTAAGCCTAGCCAATTATCCCTTGTGAGACTCAAACCCCGCACCTTGTGTTTGTAAGGCAAACACCTTAACCATTAGGCCACCCTCCCAACCCTTGGAAACCAGACGTTTGCTTCAGCTACCTTTGCTATAAGGGCGCTGAGTTACATGGCCCAAATAATTAGACCTGCAGCGTGACCTTGTGAAGGAGTATGCTGAGTCTCCCCCAGAGTCCATTTTGGCCGAGGATAAATGGACATTCTCGGCTCGTATGGCTACTCTCAAGCCTATTTCGAATACATCTATGCATTTACTCTCTCATGCCACTGAGGGAGCCGCTAGGGCAGCCAGGTCCGGTATTGCCATGAGGCATCATATGCCTGGCTTCGGCTTTGAGATTTTGAAACCTTGCGTCCTTCTCTAATACCCCTTTTGACAGTTCGATCCTGTTCGAAGACCGTCGAGATACACTTTATCCAGAGTGAGAAGGATGGGAAAACGCTGTCAGCCGTCCGGGATCTCCTTCTAACCCTCAGAGGTCCTTCTCCAGGAACCAGTGAGGGCAAAAGAAGCTGTGGTTCCGAAATCTCAGCAGTCCCGAACTCTCCAGACTCCTTCTTCCCCAGAGGCATAGGGGGACAAGGTGGACGCTGGCCCAGAGGCAGAGGGGGACCGAAGAACTTCGAGTCACAGGAAACCTTTTCTGACCAACTCGCGCAGCAGCCCTGAGGGGTTGCTCGACTGCTCCTCTCTGGAGGCATTCAGGAAGCGTTTTTCGAGGCACCTAGCTCAGTGGGAGTCCATCACATCAGATCTCTGGGTGCTTTGAATAATATCCAGAGGCTATTCTATTCCCTTCATAAACACTCCCCTATACCCAAGGCCTCGGATATCCCACCCACTCAAAGGGAGGCGGCAGCTTTGGAAATAAGAAAGCTGCTAGAAAAAAGAGCAATCCAGCAAGTGCCCCCAGACCAGTCCGGATCAGGCATCTATTCCAGGTTCTTTTTGGTGCCAAAAAGGACGGGGGACTTAAGGCCAGTTCTCGACCTATCCACAATGAACCTGTCCTTTGCCAAGGAAAAGTTCCGGATGGTCACTCTACAATCCATCCTGCCCTTCTTGCAGGAGGAAGACTGGATGTGCTCGATAGACCTCAAGGATGCGTACTACCATATCCTGATGGACAGGCGATCCAGGATGTTCCTCCGTTTTCGGCTAGGAGCCAGTCATTACCAGTTCAGGGTCCTACCCTTCGGTCTCACCACAGCCCCCAGGGTGTTTACCAAGGTCATGGCAGTTGTAGCGGCCCACCTGAGGTTTCAGGGCATTCAGGTCTTTCCGTACCTGGATGACTGGCTTCTCACTGCCTCCACCAGGCATCAACTTGTACTAGCCGGAAATTTTTTTCTTCAGTTGTCGACTCGGCTGGGGATCACAAAAAATCTCAAGAAGTCTTCCCTTCAACCTGTTCAAATTCTAGACTTCTTAGGGGCAAGAATAGATTCTCTTCAGGCCAAGATATTTTTGACCCCAGACAGACTTCACAGCCTGGCCTCTCATGTATTGACGCTTCTTCAGTCTCCTACACCCCCATCGGAGTTAGTCCTGAGATCCCTAGGGTCAGTGGCAGCAGCTATAAATCTGGTTCCTTGTGCACGTCTGCATATGAGAGTGTTACAGTGGACGTTAAAAGTTCAGTGGTCTCTACTACATCAGTCTCTAGACTTTCCGATTCCCCTGTGCAAAGTGTGCAAACATTCTCTCATGTGGTGGCTTCAATCCTAGGATCTGCGAGGACGCCCCTTTGTTACGCCTCTGCCCCAAGCCATGGTGACCACGGATGCCTCCCGCTTAGGGTTGGGGTGGCATTGTTTGGGCAGGACTGTCCAAGGCACGTGGACTTAGAACGAGGCCATTCTGCATATAAACGTTCTAGAGATGAGAGCAGTCCTTTTAGCAGAGCAAGCCCTTCATACCTCTCTTCCCCTGAGAACTATTGCGATCCAGTCAGGCAATATGTCATAGGTCTGATACATCAACAAACAGGGGGGAACCAGGTCTTATCCACTTTGTGAAGAGGCCATGAGAGTGTGGGAATGGGCGATCTCCACCAACTGCTTTCTGATAGCAACGCACATCCCGGGTCAGTCCAACATTTTGGCAGACAAATTGAGCAGGACTGTCCTTTCGCCTTACGAGTGGTCTCTGAACCCTTATGTAGCGGAACAGATCCTCTTCAGGTGGGGTCAGCCTTGCTGCGATCTCTTCACATCGCCATCCAACACGAAGTGCAGTGAGTTTTTCGCTCTGATTCCCCCAATGGGGGAAGCTCCCAGAGACGCTTTTATCCATGCTTGGCCACCTGGTCTTCTTTATGCATATTCCCTGCTTCCTCTCATGAAAAAATTCTTACAGAAAGCTCATCGGTTGGGGAGCAGAGTTATCCTCATAGCCCCATTCTGGCCTCGTCAAGTTTGGTTCCCTTGCCTGCAGTCTCATCTCCTAGTTCCACCCTAGATCTTGGATCCCATTCTGGATCTTATTCGTCATCCCTTGGGAATTCTTCCTCTGAATCTAGACAGCCTCAAGCTCACAGCTTGGTTTCTCCAGTTCCATTAGTTGCCAGGACTCCCGGTATCTCTTCCCCAGTTAAATCCATCCTGGTAGTGGCACACAAGTCCTCTACCAGAAAAGTTTACAGTAGTAAATGGAAACTTTTTTCCATTTGGGCTTTGCAGAGAAATCTGGATCCTTTTTACCGCTCCAATTCCAGCAGTGTTAGATTTTTTTGTCTCACATTTTCCAACAAGGGGCCAGCTCTTCCACAGTAAAAGCCCAGCTGGCGGATATTTCCCATTTTCACGTAGGGGAAAATTCAGGTTCCCTAGCTGCTGCCAGAATTTGCAAGACTTTTTTGAAAGGGACTTTTCTTCTGAGACCCCCTATCAAAAATCCTTCCCCACCATGGGGTTTGACCTTGGTTCTTCAGGCCTTAGTTGTGCCCCCGTTCGAGCCCGCAGCATCAGTTGACTTGAAATTCTTGTCATGGAAGACAGCCTTCCTGGTGGCTATTACTTCAGCCAGGAGAGTGTTGGAGTTTCAGGTGCTCTGTATGAAACCCCCATACCTAGTTTTTCAGACGGATGGGGTATCTCTCAGGACTAACCCATCTTTTCTTCCTAAAGTTGTTTCGGAGTCATATATTAATCATTCTATTAATTTACCTGTATTTTTCCCTAATTTTCAAAATAAAGGGGAATACAAACTTCATTTGCTGGATGTTCACAGGCAGTTACGCTTTTACTTGCATAGGTCCAAACCCTTCCGTAAATCTGATCAGCTTTTCCTTTCCTTTGCTAAACCCTTTTTGGGAAAACCAATTTCAAAGGTGACTCTTGCTAAATGGATTTCGCTTTGTATTTTACAAGCATGTAAAGAACTTGGATTACCAGCACCAGAAGGGGTTCATGCTCACTCTACCTGTTATATGGCTATTTCTGCTGCTTTCTGGTCTAGAGGTTCCCTGGAAAATATTTGCTCAGCAGCTACCTGGGCCTCCTCTCACACTTTTATTACTCATTATAAGCTAGATTTGGTGTCTAGAGGAAGGGCTTCCTTTGGCTCTGCAGTGCTTCGGAATATCCTTCCTTAATGGCCTCCCAAGATTTCGTGTAGCTGGGGACTCTGTCCCATAGGTTGATGATCAAATGAAGTTAAGTGCTTCAGATAAAGAAGTTATGTACTCACCATAACATCCATCTGAGTAGTTAAACTTCATTTGTCAGCAACCTTCCCTCCCTCCTTCCCCCTGCCCTTGATGGTTATTTCTCTGTTTGGGCTCGATGTCCTGAATTTGACGAACCTGGTGTATGTGTTCGGGTAAGGTGTTTTTTTAGCTTAGGTTGCTGTGTGTCATGTTTTGGGTGGCAAACTCGATCTGAGGATTGGAAGGAGGTTGCAGTGTGGTATGGGTAAGGGGGAGGAGCTTGGAGCTCGGATCTTTAGCTTGGTAAGCTGCCGGCTCAGATCTGTATCGGATACGAAACCCACAGGTTGCTGACAAATGAAGTCTAACTACCCAGATGGAACGGTATGGTGAGTACATAACTTCTTTTTTTGTGTCCATGATCTAATTTAAGATGCCAGTCCATAGCTTCACCCAGATCAGAGAAAGCAGACTTATACATCTCTTAAGTATGTTCTTGTTTCCTGCAGTATCATACTATATTATTCAACTCACTGATTTGATTTTCTTCATATTCCTAGTCTTAGTGCTTTAAAGCTGATATCAGACTGTAGCATCATTACCCTTAGATAGAGGAAGCACCTACATTTATCCACTTAAAAATTTCTAAGAATATCCATTTTTCCTCCAGTGTTGTGTCTGATCAGTTATGCACATCCAGTTGATTATGTAAGTATCCATAGAATACTAAAGCTATTACCAGAACTAATTACACTGACAGGGATTTTAAAAGCAGACCATTAATTTGTGTACTTGTTGATTCTTCCTACTGAATAAACAACAGTGCCTAATTTACAGTAGTCTTAATTTTTTTTACTGCTTGCATAAGAATTGCTTATGTTTGCCCCAAGTCATTTCTTTTGTTTTCTGTGTTTGACCCTACAACCTCTTTAAACAGTAATTCTACAGATGTCTCCTCCTAAAAAATCCCTTCTGTTTCTGTTCATATAGCACCATTTCTTAATGTGCAACTTATTTAATGCATACGTAGAAACTTCCAACCCTCTTTTCCTCTGTCATTTCCCCTTAAGGTACTGTAAAAGTTTCTGTCATGTCTTCCAACCCCTCCCCAAAGATACACATGTAGAGTTGCTTCAGTCTTTTCACATGGATTCTTATATGTTCTGCCCTTTTTTATTTTATTTACTGCTATTCTGTCTGTTGTTTCTATCCTGCTGATGTTTTTTTGCCAATGGAGTCCTCAGAAATGCGCACAATAATCCAGACGGCATCTTGCCAGTTGCCTATACTGAGAGGCAACAAGTGGGCCTAAGTTTTCATCAGTTTTTTTATTGTCAGCCTTCATAATAATTCTTTACTTTTAGATTATCTTAAAGGAACACATTCTAAATCCCTTTTTGATGTGTTGCTGTAATTAGCCAATCACAGTTTTAGTCAGATTTACCTTATATAATATTCTCTTCATAAATCGATAATGCCTTGGGTACTTTGCCTGTCTTCTACAGTATATTCATCAGATCTTAAATTTTCATCTCCATTCATTTTTTTCCTTTACAAGAGAAAAAATATAGATGTTATATAGCTCAATCTCGCCTACATTCTTACCCGTGGGTTTGGAGCCTAATGTTGGCTCCGACTCGGCCAAACTTTTCTAGCTCGAAGTCTTTCTATTGGCTGGGCTAAGATAGTATCCCATGCTGCACTGCTCTCTGTCCCCAGATCTCGTCTGCCACTTGTGTAGCTCGGACGTGGTCTTGCTGTTGGCTGTGGCTAAGTACCCTTTTTCTTCCTTATCAGAGAAATTTGTTGCAAACAAAAAGCTATTTTAATAGCTATTGTGTGTTCTTGTCTTGTTTTGTGGAAATATTGTGTTCTGGATCATTTTTCTGTGGTATCCCACTAGCTGTTTCCAACGGGCTAGGCCCATTTTCAGTTACAGGATCTAGTCTGTCCCCTTGCTTTCCTGGTATCTTTTAAGTTTACCGGAACTAAGTACCGTTTAAATTAGAGGTATTAGTCCTTTCTCCTAGTGTTTTTTGTCTAAGGATCGTTTAACTTAGAGATCTTGTGGTTTTTGTGTGTTGTAGTTTTTCCCACCTTGTGACTGTTTGACTGTTGGTCCGTTTATTCAGTGTTTGATTGTCTTGGTGCTTTAATTTTGTTGGTTAACTATGTCCAAGGATACTAAGGAGCACAAGCCCTCGGGCTTCAAGAAGCGCTCTAGGTGCAGTTACAAAATGTCCATTACCGATGGACACTCCGATTGTGTATATTGTCTGGGTGCGATTCATCTCCAGGAGTCGTGCAGCTTCTGCCATGCTTTTAGTCCCAGAGTTCTTCAGGAAAGGAAGAATAAATTAATTTTGAAGGGACTTCTGAAACCCTCTTTCGAGGAGGATCTGGAGAGTGCTTCCAGCTCTAAGGCTAAATCTTCTAAATCAAAAAAGAGATCTCCAGCTCCATCAGTCTCCTCGGAGCCACCGGAGAAAATAGCAAAGTCTGCTTCGACATCCTCGGCTCTATTGTCTTCGGGGCCGCAGGAAGTGTCAGTTGTTATGGAACCTGCTTCGGCTCCAATTTTCTTGGAACCTGTTCGGAGCCGATTGCCTAGTGTTAGGCCATTATCCCCTCCTCGCAGATCCCCTTCGGAGAGGAGGTCTCGATCTCCTTCGCTATCCTCTAAATCCTCCAGGACCTTATCAGAGGTGGACATCGATAGAGTGGTGCAGAGACTCCTTCAGTCACTGGTTCTGGCAAAATTGTTCTCGGCTTCGACCCAGTCGGCTCAGGAGCCGGTCCCTCAACTTGCTTTGATACTTCCTCCTCCGAGCACACCTCAGCTTTCGAAGCCGGAGTGCTCGGCTCTGCTTGATGTCCCTACGTCAGTTCCGACAGCCCCTCCTGGCTTACCGGTGCCGATGTCAGCTCCGACCCTGTCGGCGCATCCATGGGGTTCAGGACTCAGGATTCTTGGGTCGGACCCGAGGAGAGGCTTCAGGACACCTCTCGGCTCCTAGACTCCCTCTCAGTGCTTCGGCGCGGGGAAATTTGACTCCTGTCATGGCTTCGTAGGCTGGCCATTCTTCGGACTCGGGGGGACCAGCTTTCGAGGCCATGCGGAGCATGCTGGCCGGGTCGTCAGTGGCATCATGTGGGTCAGTCATTCTGTCCCCTACTACACCGGTGCAAGTCTCTGATCGCCTTCTATCTCTAGATAGTGGAGCCCCAAGGCCTCAGGGTACCCCCATGAGTGGTCCCCACATTTCTGAGGGCCCCTCAGAGTTTTTGCCTGAGGAGCCACCCAGAAGGAAGACGTGCAAGAGGAAGCACATAGATTCCCAGGATGAGTCTCTCACATCAGACACCAACCTCGAGGAATCGGAGGGGTCCCCCAAGTCATCCTCTGAGGATGTTTCTTTCTCTGACATCCTAGAGATTTTGAAGCAAAGAGGTGACTGGCCATCCAAAGCCCCCTCCGAGGAGGAGTCGGTCTTCCTGAAGGCATTTGGTGCTCAGCCCTCCACCTCCTATGTATCTCCACCCTTCAACGAGCTTCTGGATTTGGTTTGTCGAAGGGTGTGGGAAACCCCTGACTCTGTGGAACCAGTCCCCAGGAGACCCAATAAATTTTTGTCTGCTCCTCCTGATATGGAATTTCTGTCCAAGGGAATCCCTGTGGATGCCATGGTGGTGGCAGCGGCCACTCAGAAGGAATTAGCCGAGACTTCTTCCACCATCCATCCCCCTAACAAGGAGTCTAGGACCATGGACCGGTACGGGAAGCGTACCTTTTCTTCAGCGACCTTTACCTTATGGTCACTGAATTATTTATCACACTTTACATGGCTCCAGAGAGAGCTCCTCAAGGAGCTTGGAGATACTCTCACGGGCAACGTTTCTGAGGCGGTGGCTCAGACGGTCAACGCTCAGTTGTGTGCCCTCAGTTCCATTGCAAACTCCTCCATGAGGCTAATCTCCTATGCAGCCGAAGGAGCAAGTAGGGCAGCAAGTTCAGGAGTTGCTCTTAGGAGGCAGGCCTGGATGTGCCTTTGTCATTTCGCGGAGGCCTTCAAGTCTTCATTCACTGGCGCCCCTTTTGATGGTTACTCTTTGTTCGGAACCAAGGTGAAAGACACTCTCACCAGGTGCGAGCAGGTGGGAAAAACCCGTTTTTCCCTTCCCTCTAGGCCTTATCCCAAGGCCCAGAGGGGTGGCAAAATGTGGTTCAAGAAATCACAGAGGTTTTTTTCCCGTGCACAAGGTGAGCCCCCCTCCAGAGGCAGGGGAGGGGGTGGTTATTCATGGAGATGCCGCCCTAGGGGCAGAGGAGGCCCCCACAACTTGGGAGACCGCGATTCCTCTCGTGGTTCTCCCTACCGCCGCTCCTGATGGGAGGCCCAACTGTGCGTTTCCGGAGCCAGTCAGGGGTCAGATCTCATTCTACCAGGAGACATGGCAAGACATCACCCAGGACCAATGGGTTCTACGAATAATTTCCGGAGGATATGTCATTCCCTTCTCATCAAATCCCCCTCCAATCAAGAAAATCTCGGATGTTCCACCCAGTCAAAGGGATTACGCAGCTTCAAAACTTCTATATCCCCCCTGGCAATAACACCAATACCTTAGAAGACTTCCTCTTCTGGACCTGCACAAATATAAAACAAGAAACTTGCATATTGGGAGACGTAAATATAGACTGGCAAAAAATCATAGACCCTAATCCCACTTTATCAATTAACCTATTCAACTTTACTCAGCTTATTCATGCCATCACCAGACCCAACAAAACCAACCGCCCCGGCTCAATCTTTGACTGGATACTAGTGTCCAACCCAAATAGAATAACTACATCTGGTGTCACTCCCGACCCATTAGGAGACCACCTCTCGGCATTCACCCTCAGAGCCACCACCACTTCCCCAACATCTCACCACCTCCTACATACCTGAAACCTAACTAACTTTAATCCTTCCACCTTCTCTGCCTCCCTTAAGCTCATCAACTGGAACCCTCTAAAAACACTGCTTCTTGACGAAGCCGTAGACTTCTTCAACTCTACATTCCTTTCTATCCTAAACTCCCTAGCTCCAACACGAACCAAAAGGGTTAAAGCCAAAACAGCACCCTGGCTTACAAAATCTACCAAGAAAATTATGCAACAAAGAGACAAATCTTGGAAAATCTATCTCCACCACAAACAGCCAGAACTGCTACTAAAATACAAACAGCTCCGAAACCTAGCCAAAAAACTAGTCATTAAAGATAAAAAATCCTACTACAACTACCTACAAATAAAACATACAAAAAACCCCAAACAACTTTGGAACTCTATAAACACCCTCCTCAAGCCTGGTATCACAAAAAACCCTTGTCCCGACACCAGCAAATCTGACCTGGAAATTGCTGAACTATTCAATACCTTCTTCACCTCCTCCATTGCTGAGCTAACCAAAACCTTCCCAAATAACATCCCCCCACCAACCTCCTCCCAAGCTTCCACCCCACCTCCTCCCACTCCCCATATTTTTGAACTTAAACCAGTATCCACCAACCTCATAAAGAAATTTCTCTACAAACTTAAACCTTGCACCAATGCTCCTGACAACATTCCCTCCTCCTTCTTAAAAATTGCCTCTGACAGTGTTGCTCTGCCTATCAGCATCCTGATCAATAGATCACTTCTTGAGTCATATGTGCCAAAACTATGGCATTCTGCTTTTATTCTCCCTCTCCACAAAGGTGGCAAAAACTGTAACTTCTCCAACTTTCGCCCCATAGCCATCCTCTCTCCCATCTCCAAACTTCTCGAAAAATGCATTCACATACAGCTCATGCCATTCCTAACCGAACATCAACTGCTCTCTCCTACCCAACACGGTTTCTCCCTGGACACAATACCAACACAGCCCTTCTCTCCTTTTTACACTCTATCAATTCGGCCCGAGATTCAGGTAACTTAGTTTCATCTGTTCTATTTGACCTTTCTAAAGCCTTTGATACCATCTCACACACCCATCTACTTAACCATCTATCTAACCTTAACATCTCGCCTAAAATTCTTTCCTGGTTCTCCAGTTATCTTTCTAACAGGTCCCAAGCTGTGAAATGGGGCAAATCCTCTTCCATATTCCTTCCAACACCCACAGGAGTTCCCCAAGGTTCCATTCGTGGCCCTCTGCTATTCAACATCTTTATTAATGATTTCCACAAAGCCATTCCCTTCACCAAAATTGTCCAATATGCAGATGACTCCACTCTCATCTGCTATGCCTCCAACCAAACTGAACTCAAGACTCTAACTCAATCTGCCTTCTCAACCACTGAAAAATGGATGCACCAAAACCACCTCTCACTAAACGCCAACAAAACTAAAATCCTCCTATTTTCCCCTTCAAAATCCACCCACATTGACAAAAACTCATTCCAAATTACCAGCCTCAACAACTCTGTCATTGATATTGTTCCCTCCACCAAACTCTTGTGAGTCACCATTGACGAAAACCTAAAATTCAATACCCATATCCAGCTCAACATCAAGAAAACCCACATAAAACTCGGCCTACTCTACAGGAATAATCACTTCCTCCCTCCCTTTACTAGACTGACCCTGGCCACTACATATCTTCTCCCATCCCTTCTTTATGGTGCTCCTCTACTTACTAATCTATCTTCCACCCTTACCTCCAGACTAGGAGTATGCTACAACAAAATCTCCAGATTTGCCACTAAGGCAAATGCCTCCTCCCACCACTGCTCTTCCCTACTAACTATAAACTGGCTAGAACTCCCCAATCAACTAGACTTTCTCCAGTTAGTCTCAGCCCACAAGTTACTATATCAACCCACCAGCTGCCCTGCCTTATCTAATATCCTCCAACCTTACAGCCCTCCAAGACCCCTTAGATCCACTCATCAAAACCTCATCTCCATCTACAAACCAAAGCATCCTGCTGGTCAGCTTCTACTCTCCTTCACCCTAGCAGAAAAATGGAATACCCTGCCCTCCACTCTGAGAGCTTGTGACAACCGAAACACCTTCAAAAGACTATTACACTCCTACCTGCTTCTTCACAGAAAATGTAACTGCACTCCTCACACCATACCTCCCAACCTCCCCCCTTCCTTCTCTCCTGGCTAATCTCCTTTCCCTTCAAACCTCTCTCTTATATTCTTACTATAAGTTATAACCAATCTCCTCCCAGCTGCTCACTGTTATGTCTCTCTTCCTTTCCTTCATAACTACTTGTAATCTTCTTAACTACTTAGTACTGGATTCCTTCTCTAGCTACCACCCTTCCTGCTATAAAACTTTTTCACAACTATATACTGTATGCAATGTAATAGAATCATTCTTTTGTTATTTCAACTTGATAAGTAACTTAGGAATGTAAAAAATTCTATATGTTATGTACTTGTTATGCGAACCTTTGCAGCTTAACAATGTAAACATTATTTTTTAACTTGTTATCTGATAAGTAACTTAGGAATGTGAAAAAAAACCCTCTATATATTATGCAACTTGTTATGCGAACCTTCACAGCTTAACAATGTAAACATTATTTGTAACTTGTTATCTGGAGCTTTTCTCCCCGGGCCTCCACTGAAAATGGACTCTCGAGTCCAGTGGACCTCCCCGGTCACCAAACTGGAATAAATAAATATATAAATATAAAAGTTTCAAAGCTGCTAGAAAAAGGAGGCATCCAATATGTCCCCTCAGACCAGATCGGATTAGGGGACCTGAGACCCATATTGGATCTCAGTCAATTGAACACCCATGTGCAAAAGTCCAAGTTCCGAATGGTCACATTGCAGTCTGTTCTCCCATTATTGGGAAAAGAAGTGTGGATGTGCTCCATTGATCTCAAGGATGCTTACTACCACATAAAGATGGACAGGGCATCCAGAAGTCACCTACGCTTCTGGCTGGGAGCCAGTCATTTTCAGTTTCGAGCCCTGCCCTTTGGTCTCACCACAGCCCCCAGGGTGTTTACCAAATGCATGGCAGTGGTGACTGCTCACCTGAGACGTCAGGGATTCCAAGTGTTTCCATATCTGGACGACTGGCTCCTTACTGCCACCACCAGGCATCTACTACTTCAGACCAGGGACGCTACTATCAACCTATGTCAACAGTTGGGCATCACATTGAACTGGGAAAAATCTGCCTTGTTGCCCTCACAGCATGTCACTTTATAGGCGCCGAACTAGACACCGTCCTCATGCGGGCATTTCTACCACAGGAAAGAATCAGAGTCCTACAACAACAAGTTCACACCTTGCTCCCTCTGAGAAGAGCGAAGGCAAGATGGGTCCTCCAACTGTTGGGGACAATGGCTGCTACGATTATGTTAGTACCTCTGGCAAGGTTACATATGAGGCTCCTTCAGTGGCTACTCTTTGCCCAGTGGTCTCTTCAACGTCTTCCACTTTCTCACCCTATTCTCCTCACAGACAGGTGCAAACAGGATCTCAGTTGGTGGTTTTGCACCAACAACCTGATTGCAGGAAAGCCCTGCGTTCCTGTGCCCCCGGTTGCCGTGGTGACCACGGATGCCTCCCAGATTGGGGGGGGCATTATCTAGGCAGGACAGTCCAAGGCACGTGGCAAGAGCACGAGATGCATCTGCATATCAGTGTCCTGGAGATGAGAGCTGTGCTATTAGCGTTGCAAGCACTCCAGAGTTTTCTTCCTCAAAGGACTATTGCAGTCCACTCAGACAGTATGTCAGAAGTGTGGTATCTGAACAAGCATGGAGGAACCAAGTCTTACCCCCTTTGCAGAGAGGCCATGCAAGTGTGGCAGTAGGCAGTGTCTTCCCAACGTTTTCTGATGGCAACGCACATTCCGGGGAAGTCCAATGTGATCGCAGACAGACCAAGCAGAGCTATTCTGATGCCTTACGAGTGGTCCCTGAACTGTCAAGTTGCGGAACAGATCTTTCGCATGTGGGGTCAGCCTTGCTACAGTTTTTGCCAGCCCCCTCAATGCCAAATGCAGCAGCTACTTCACGTTGATCCCCCTCAGGGCGAGTCACCCAGGGATGCTCTAGTCCACGATTGGCCCTCCAGTCTACTATATGCCTTCCTTCCAGTCCCCTTGCTGTCAAAGGTTATTCAGAAAGTGCAATCCTTGGGAAGCAGAATGATTCTGATTGCCCCACACTGGCCTTGTCAAATTTGGTTCCCCTTTCTCCATCCCTACCTTATGGACGCTCCATGGATTCTGGACCCACAACCAGACTTACTGACACACATATCAGGGCAGCTCCATCCCTCTCTTCGGACCCACCAGTTGACAGCCTGGCTACTTCACTTCCATCATTAGTTAGGCTTTATAATTTTTTGCCGGAGGTGGTTCATATTTTATCTTCCTCTCATAAGCCCTCGACCAGGAAGATTTATTACAGCAAATGGAAGAGGTTTTCAATCTGGGCACATGCCAAAAAGATTGACCCTTACACAGCTCCAGTTTTGTCTGTATTGGAGTTCTTGTCTATGCTGTTTAACCAGGGTTCAGCGGCCGCAACCATTAAAGTCCAATTGGCGGCGATTTCTACCTTTCATGTCGCAGACGAGCCAAGCCTGATGGCACATAGTCTCTGTAAGGCTTTCCTGAAGGGTATGTTGTTACTTCATCCTCCGGTATCGGAACCTGTTATGCCTTGGGACTTAAACTTTGTTCTACAGGGTCTTACTTCACCCCCCTTTTAGCCTGCAGCCACTTGCTATTTAAAATTCTTAACTTGGAAGACTGTCTTTTTAGTAGCCATCACATCAGCCAGACGCGTTTCGGAGCTTCAAGCTTTGTCAATCAAACCCCCTTATTTGGTTTTTCATAAGGACAGGGTTTCTCTCAGACCGAACCCCTCTTTTTTTCCCAAAGTGGCGTCAGTCAGTAACCTTAACGAATCTATTGAATTGCCAGTGTTTTTTTCCCCAGTTCTCAAACAAGGCAGAATTCAAATTTCATCATTTGGATGTGCACAGACAATTACGTTTTTATTTGCACAGAACGAAAGACCTCAGAAAATCTGATCAGTTGTTTGTTTCCTTTTCGGAAAACAGAATTGGGTCTCCTGTCTTCAAAGTCACGCTGTCCAGGTGGATTTCCAATTGTATTTCTTTCATTTATTCCTCAGGGGGTAAAGATTTACCGTTCCGGGTGAAGGCTCACTCTACTCGGTCTGTATCTACATCTACAGCTTTTCAGGCCAGATTGTCTATGGATGAAATTTGTGCTGCGGCTACTTGGGCATCCCCTCACACCTAGTTGGATGTGGTATCTAGGCGCAGGTCTTCCTTTGGTTCCACAGTGCTCAGAAGTATTTTCCACTGAGCCTCCCAGGATTTAGGTGCTGGGGACACTGTCCCACAGGTAAGAATGTAGGTGAGATTGGACAACATAACATCAAGAAGTTATGTACTCACCATAACGTTCAATGTATGTAGTCCATCTCGCCTCACATTCTTACTTACCCCCCCTCCTCCCTTCCTGGAGGGATCTGGAGGTTAGGTCTGGTTTCAGAGCTCCCTTCATTCTTGGTTTGTTTTTCCTTTCTTTAGGTGTTGTTATGCATGGAGAATGAGAGCTGGTGCTCACAGCAAACTAGATCTGGGGATAGAGAGCAGTGCAGCATGGGATACCATCTTAGCCCAGCCAGTAGAAAGACTTTGAGCTAGAAAAGCTTGGCCAAGTTGGAGTCTTCTTGTTTCTGGTTAGCGGTTGTATTTTATGATTAGAATACTATAGGTTATTCTTATTGGGTCTGTATTGCTTAGTTTTTTCATGGTAGAACACATTTAGATAGTGGATGTTGGGCACAGATGATATGAGCTGCATGAATCTAAGTCTATGATCAACTTTTAAATAGTCTAATTTCATACAGTCATACAGTCAAACTCATATGCTCGATTATTTAAAATGTCGAACATTAGTAAAAACTCAAAAACAGCATTTTAGTGTTGGGGGGCAAGTCCCCTGCACCCCCCACACCCCCTACTAATTATATATACCAACTCTGAGATCACACTACTTTCCCAATCCCCACTGTACCGTGATCTCAGGACAGTTTGCTGTTTAAGTGAATAGGGATATGTTTGACTTTTTAAATCAATCATATAAGTTAGATCATGTCAAAAGTCGATCTTTTAACATAGATGTGAGCTGTACACAACCCCCCCCCCCTTCATTTATTTTGTTATTTTTGTGCTTTGTGGCTTTTTTTTGTCCTGTAAAATGTTTTGGCCTCTTCCTAGCTAGCCCTTTTCAGACGTCCCACAACAAACTTCACAAACATACAAAGGCACTGGAAGGGCTGATAGCATCCCCAAGAAGAAAAAATGTGCTTCTTTGCTCTTGTATTGTTTATGTATGGGGAGGGGTAGGAGTAGTGGTCTGCTCTCTGGGTTCATTTTGGTCAGGCTGTGTAGTTACAGAGTAAAGCACTTTTCTTCCTTTTTTTCCCCTCTGAAATGTTTTTTATCTCTCTGTTTTTCCAGTGCCCTTGCCATGAGCACACCATTTCTTAGACTCTATTTTGTATAGCTGTCTAGCCTATCTCTCCTCAACCTTATTGCAGCTCTTTAATTCATACAATTGACAAAGCACATCATCATTACCAATGACCAGTGAGGATGACTGTATTTGTTGCTTTTATCATCACTATTTCATTGAGAAGAGAATGGTAGTCTTAAAAGTACAAAAGTTAATTTAAACTTACAGCATTATAATATTTTTTTTCTTACTCTAGAGGGTACAGGACGACTTTTCTTTGAGTTTTACCGACTTCTCAATATAGCTAAACCCAAAGAATATGAAAACAGGCCTTTCTTCTGGATGTTTGAGAATGTCGTGGCCATGAGTGTAAATGATAAACGAGACATCTCCCGATTCCTAGAGGTAAGTAATCTGCATCTAACTCATCAGCTTTGTGTTGTGTGACAATATTAGTGAGTACCATATATATATATACCACATCACTTTTACTTTCTTGACATTAATATACTGGTACTTTAGTTTTGTTACCCTAACAATGTTGTAGTTACTATGAAAGAGTACTAACTAAAAGGTGGTGTTATATACTTGATGTTTTTCAGTTAACTCTTCAAAATATATTTAATCATTATATGCCAGATATTCATGTTTTAAATGGCAAAATGTAGCATAACCCTGGCCGTGCAAATCCCAAAGTGGATGAAACATCATGTGATTTGCTTGTTTTCTAAGACTTGCTCATATTCGTTCTTATCACAGTTATTAAAACAAATGTAAGTGTGTTACTGATATAAAATGACTCACTCCATGAATGAATGCTGTGGCAACTGTAAAACTTTGCAGTAGCTTCTGTCTAATAGCCAACAAATGTATGTGTTTATCTTGAAGTCACGCACCTGGCATATGCTACGAATTATGTGCCACTTTAGGCTCATTTACATATTACTCTATATGCATCTATTTTTGATATATTCTAGGGAACAATACTAGAATGTGTTGTATGGTAAGTGACTTAGTTATATTTTCACTAGACTATCATAGACTTTTGAGAGGGACTAGGTTGCTTGCTAGTAGTCAGGTAAACATATGTGGATATACAGTACCCTTGGTAGTATATACTAGCTCATGTAAGGTGGCTGAGCATTCTGCAAATGAAAATTAAGATGTTAGGTTTCTCTGAGTGGGGAGGTGCAGAAAGGGCCGGTATTTAGTCAGCTGGTGCCCTAGGCAAAAGGGCGGCACGAAATCCACCACTCCAACCCCCCCTCCCACACACACACACACACACACACACACACACACACACACACGCACGCACACACACAAACCACCCGGTGCCCTCATCCTGGTATACCTACACCATCCATGTTACTTTTTTCTTCCTTTTTATCACAGTTTGTCTTACTGTTCATTTTTTTCTGTATTCTTTCAACACATTTTAACTAGACATCACTGCTATAGTTAATTGTATATGTAACAACTGCATTTAGATTAGGTTCTAGACACTCTGATGTGCGTTATATATATTTTTTAACTGTTTTTATCCAGTGATGGCTAATGGAAGAAATTCAATTCTGCTTGTCAACTTTGTTTTTCCCTGGTTCCTTTTAACACACCCTGACTGACCAAGACTACATTGTAATAGCTGCAGTGGAAATAACTGCATTAAGCCGGGGGTTCTAGATGCTCTGAGATGTATTTTACAGTTTTTTTTTAACAACCTTTTTATCCAGTGATGGCCTGAGCAAAATTCATGAATAAGGGAAGAAATTCTGTCTTGTTCTTTAACCCTGGTTTCCCAGAATCATTTTAACACATCCTAACTGACCAAAACTACACTGTGATAAATAAATTAAGCTGGAGGTGTAGGGGCCTCTAGGCACCCAGAAGGCATGAAGTTATAAATGTTCTGTGGTGTGTTTTTGTGCTTTTTCCCAACCTTTTGATTCAGTGGAGGCATAAATAAAAATCATCCATAAGGAAAGAAATTCAGTTGTACTTTTTATTTAAGAAGGAATGGTATATATCCAAAGATTAATGTTCAAAGTTAACCAAATAGTGTACAGTAAAAATAGAAGACAAATGTACGTGTGGTAAATAAGTCATATCTTGAAGTAGTACACCTTAAAAAGGTAGTCATTTTCTGTGTATCCCAGTCTGGGGTTAAATTGGGATGAAAAGTGAGGAACAGATGGACAAAATCATATATTTGAAGTTGCTGCTGCTATGTGTATACATATATATACCATGCATGCATGCATGCATACACACACACACACACACACACACACACACACACACGTATGTAATATATATATATATATATATATATATATATATATATATATATATATATATGTAAATATATGTGTGTTTGTGTGTGTGTGTGTATACACACACATATTTTTATATATATATATATATATATATATATATATATATATATATATATATATATATATATACATACATACATACTAAGATATAACAAAGAATAACAAAGAATAAACTAAATATAAAAACAACAACTTCTATACTGTATATATACAGCACTTTTGTATAAAATAAAATGAAAAAATGCAGTCAGAGAGCCAATATTAAGCACTTTCATCCAGTTTAATATGCTGGACTTAATCAGAAATATGACAATATCCATTCAAAATGTCAGTATATATAGCTAACAGTGTTATAGAGGTGACATCAGAAAGTGATCAACCAATATACAGTACAGTAAATAAAATTCTGAATAATAATTATTACACTACAGTTCTAAATGAATATGCAATAGGTCTCATGAATATGGAACAATTCAGCGAAGTCATATTAGTAAAGAGAGTTATAAACGCTTTTTCAAGGTATATCTAATGTTCAAGTCCTCATTTAAACCTGGGGGGGCCTCTGCATTTAAAAAAAGTTGCCATTTTAATAGTTTTAGTGGTACAGGAAAGATACACTATTTCCTTATTAAAGGACCTTACTGATAATGAATTTTACACTCAAGCCACTATATCTGATGTTAATTAAGCATTTAAATTTATTGACAAGACTATAAATGAGTTATATAGAAATAACCTTATTCCAGATATAGAAGTTTCTTTCCTCACAGTTTCGAATCCTCATTTAGGAAAGTTCTTTGGGATTCCTAAAATCCACAAGGATATAGTTAACTCCCCCTTTAGACACATAGTATCCAATAGAAGAACTAAAACTGAGGGTATAGCTGAATATATTGATTTATTATTAAATCCCATTGTACAGAAATCTCCATTTTTTTCCTGTAGGACTCATGGGATTTTTTAAACCTCTTACACTTGAATCCACCACCAGGTTCAGACATTATCTTAGTTACCCTAGATATAGTCCTTATACTCTAATATACCCCATGATTTAGGTATTAGTTATTTAAAATCATACCTTACTGAACCTACTCATTTTTCTCATAATAAAATTGATACTATTTGTACACTAACGTCGTTAGTACTCACTAATAACTACTTTTATTTCACTGTTAAGATTTTTCTGATTTAAATGCAGAGGGCCCCCCAGGTTTAAATGAGAATTTGAATATTAGATGTGCCTTGAAATGGCGTTTATAACTCTCTTTACTAATATGACTTCTCTGAATTGTTCCACATTCATGAGTCCTATTGCATATTCATTTAGTGCTGTACTGTAATAATTATTATTCTGAATTGTATTTACTGTACTGTATATTGGTTGATCACTTTGTGATGTCACCTCTATAACACTGTTAGCTATATATACTGACATTTTGAATGGATAGTGTCATAATGTGATAGTGTTCAATCTCGCCGTTTGTTCTTACACATGGGTTCGGAGCCGATCCTCGGCTCCGTGCTGGCCGCTTGCAAGCTCTGCATCGAGAAGAAGCTCGAGACAATCTAATACCCACAATCCCCCTCTGCCTTTACCTCAGATCTAGTTTGCCGCTGCTGCGTTCGCATCGCTGGGAGCTAGCTCGAGCATCTGAAGTTAAGATATAACTTATTTTGTTATATTTTATTGAATAATTTTGTTCTCTTTGATACTAGAAAGGATTACTTGATATTCTGAGTGTTTGTGTGTTTGAGTAGGTTAAATTCTCGGTACCGTTAATTTTATTAATCGGTTAGAGTTTTTCGGGGCCTACCAACCCTTCTTAAATTTGAACCGGACTCGACATTTAAATCGGATTTGACACTAATTTATCGGATTTGACTATTATACTGGACTTGTCTTTTTCTTGTAAAATGTCTGATAAGGTAAAATCAGGATTTAAGCGTTGTCAGTGTGGCCAAAAATGTCAGTGACTGACAACCATAGTTCCTGCGTCTACTGTCTTGGCCCTCTCCACTTACAAGAGGACTGTTCTATCTGTCACTCTTTTAGTGGGAGGGTCATGACAGATAGGCGCAGGAAACTCATGGACAGAGGTTTATTAAAACCTTCTTTTCAGGAGGCTCTGGATGCTTCTGACCAGGCATCGAAATCCTCTAAGGAATCGAAGACGTCGGAGCCCAAGTCATCGGCTCCGAGCTCTTCAGCAAAAGTTAGATCACCGGTTCCACAGACTTCAGGGCCGAGTGTTCAACTGATGTCGGTTCCTGAGCCTCGAGTCTTGGAACCGGTGATGGAGCTCCCTCCTTCGACCTTATTGAGGTCGGCTCCGTCTTCGGTTCCTTGACCCGTTCTTCTTCCAAACTCTCCGATGTCGATGTGGATCGTGTGGTGCAGAAGTTATTGGAGCATTCGCCCTGTCCAAGCTTATTTCAGTTTCCACCCAGTTGGTGTCGAAACTTGAAGGCCTCCCAGTGTCTCCATCCATTCCTCCTCCGAGACCTGTTCAGTCTTTGGAGCCGGAAGAGGTTGATCTTCTGATTGTGGAGCCCTCTGGTCCAGAACCGTCTTTTTCTCGGTCTGTTCCTCTCACCTCGACTCCGTCGGACCCGATACCGAGTCTCGGAGCCGACGATCTGTCCTTGGTTCCGGGCGAGTCGAACCGACGTTCGGTTCCGACTCTTCCTTCGGGCCTCGGCGGATCGATTCGGCTCCGCCCTCGGGTCGATGCCTTCGTGCCTGTTTCGGGATTCTTCCCGTTTCTTCGAACCGAGATTCTTGATGCGGGACCCGGGGCTCGACCTAATGAGGAAGGTGTTGTCTACCCAGACAACCACATCAGTGGAAGCAACCTCTCCTCCCCATAAAGGGCCGTTGTCCTCCTCTGCACCCACGGCCACATCCAAGCGCCGAGCACCAGTGTCTCAGCCACCCCTGGAGGGTGCCCCTCTTCCTCGGAGGCTTCTTCGGATGCTCCCCACGAAGAAGCCCCTAGGAAAAGATTGTGTAAGAGGAGACACTTGGATTCTCCACAAGAATCCTTGACATCTGATACTGACTTAGATGAGTCAGAAGGGTCCCGAAGTCACCTTCAGAAGATGTCTCTTTTTCGGACATATTGGAGATCCTGAAACAGAGAGGTGACTGGCAGTCCCTTCCCCCTTCTGAGGATGAGTCAGTTTTGCTGAAGGCATTTGGTGCTCGCCCTTCTTCCTCCTGGGTCACTCCGCCCTTCGACGAATTAATGGAACTAATTGCTCAAGGGCGGGAGGCTCCTGACACAGTGGAACCAGTCCCAAGGAAACCCAATAAATACATCACGGCACCTCAGGACAAGTCCTACTTAACAAAAGGAGTTCCAGTGGACGCTATGGTGGTGGCAGCGCCCACGAAAAAGGAGATGTCGGAATCTTCCTCATCTGTCCATCCCCCTAATAAAGATTCTAGGACGATGGATAGGTACGGGAAGCGCATTTTTAGTTCAGCGGCTTTTTCCATGCGATCCCTGAACTATTTGACCCATTTTACACGCCTACAGAGGGATCTAGTCAAAGAGTTGGGAGATACCCTCCAGGGTACTACAGATGCGGCTGTCTCAGAGAAAGTGACAGCGCAACTTAATACCCTTACATCCATTGTGAACTCGTCCATGAGGCTGATTTCCTACGCAGCCGAAGGTTCGAGTAGGGCAGCAGCTTCAGCGATTGCTCTTCGCAGACAATCCTGGATGCGCTTATGTTCATTTGCGGAAGCCTTCAAGTCTTCCTTTACTAACGCCCCATTTGACGGTGCCACTCTCTTTGGCCCCAAAGTAAAGGAGACCCTTACCCGGTGTGAACAGGAGGAAAAGACTCTGTCTGCTCTCGGAGTCCGCTTTCCACCCCAACCAGACCGTACCCCAAAGGGCAACGTGGTGGAAAATGTGGTTTCAAAACCCCAAGGATCTTTCCCAGGCACACAGGGAGATGCCCTTCTAGAGGCAGAGGAGGGGCAGAGGTGGAAGACGCCGCCTGGCGGCAGAGGGGTCCGCAACATCAAGGTGACAGGGATACACTCCCTGGTAAACCTTTCCAGCACTCCTGAGAGGAGGCCCAACTGTCCTGCTCTGGAGGCAGTCGGGGTCGCTTAGCTTTATACCCTCAGGCCTGGCAAAATATAACTACAGACAAGTGGGTAAAAGCGTGGTTACCAGAGGTTACAACATACCCTTTCTATCCCATCCCATCCCAAAGAAAAGACTCCCAGATGTACCGCCCATCTGCGAGAGCCAGCAGCTATAGAAATTTCAAAGCTGCTAAGAAAAGAGTCATCCAACCAGTCCCAGCGGACCAGCAAGGATTCGGGACTTACTCAAGGTTCTTTTTAGTTCCAAAGAAAACAGGGGACTGGAGGCCCATCCTGGACCTAAGCTACCTCAATACCTTCGTCAGGAAAGAAAAGTTCGAATGGTCACGCTTCAGTCGATCCTTCCATTCTTACAGAAGGACGACTGGATGTGCTCAATAGATCTAGAAGATGCATACTACCACATCAAAATGGCCAGGGCATCCAGAGATCATTTGCGCCCGGCTGGGGGCCAGTCACTTTCAATTTCGAGCCCTGCCCTTTGGTCTGACCTCAGCCCCAGGGTCTTCACCAAATGCATGGCAGTGGTAGCGCCTCACTTGAGACGCCAAGGATTCCAGGTGTTTCCGTATCTGCACGACTGGCTCCTTTCTGCCACCACCCAGCCAACTATTACAGGCCAGAGACTTTACTCTTCAACTGTGTGTTCACCTAGGAATTTCCGTGAACTTCGGAAAATCCTTGCTTCAGCCATCACAAAGTATCTTGTTCATAGGAGCAGAATTAAACACACGCCAGTTAATTCTAAGACTTCCCCCAGAAAGGATACTATCACTTCAGACTCACATATGTCTTCTACTTTTGTCAAGGAAATCTCCAGCAAAACTGGTACTGAAGGTTTTGGGACTCATGTCAGCCTCTCTTATTGCAATACCCTTGGGAAGGCTGCACATGAGAGTCCTACAATGGCTACTGTTTGCACAATGGTCGTTTCAACAACTACCTCTAACACACGAGATTCTTATAACGAAAACATGCAAAACACATCTAAACTGGTGGCTTCAAACGTGCAACCTTTCCAAGGGGAGACCATTTGTGCTACCCACGCCTACAGTTACGGTGACCACGGACGCTTCCCTGATAGGGTGGGGGGGGCATCTTTCAGGGACAGACAGTCCAAGGCAAATGGACCAATTTGGAGTACAATCTGCACATCAATGTTTTAGAGTAGAGGGCAGTGTTTCTAGCGTTGCAACACTTTGCTCCCCTTCTTCCTCTGGGAACTATTGCAGTTCAGACGGACAACATGTCAGTAGTCTGGTACATAAACAAGCAAGGGGGAACCAAGTCCTATCAGCTATGCAGAGAGGCCATGAGAATCTGGCAGTGGGCGGAGTCCACGGGTCGCTTTCTAATAGCAACGCACATCCCGGGTCATCCAACGCCATAGCCGACAGGCTGAGCAGAGCAATTCTGTTACCGCACGAGTGGTCCCTAAAACAGTCAGTGGCAAAAAGGATTTTTCGCCTGCCTGCGATCTGTTTGCGTCTCCAATGAACGCCAAATGCAGGAGCTACTTTGCCCTATTACCCCCTCCAGGGAAGTCCCCAGGACGCACTGATTCACGATTGGCCCCGACTCCTGTACGCATTTCCTCCATTCCCCCTGATATCAAAGTTTCTCCAGAAAGCCAGAAACCTACACAGGACAATAATCCTCATTGCCCATTCTGGCCTCGTCAAATTTGGTTTCCCTTCCTGAAGACACACTGCATTCGGGGACCCTGGATTCTGGACCCAGAGCCAGATCTATTGACTCACTCGTCAGGGGCTCCCCATCCCGCGCTCCTGTCCCTCCATCTAGCAGCTTGGTTGCTCCAATTCCCAACTTAACCAGGTCTGATCTTCTTTCGCCAGCAGTTCGGAATATATTGGTGGCTTCTCATAAAGCTTCCACTACTAAAACATATTCTAGTAAATGGAAGCGATTTGTATGCTGGGCGAATACACAGCAAGTGGATCCTTTTATAGCTCCTTTGAATAAAATATTAGAGTTTTAACGGACTTATTCCATCAGGGTGCTTGTCGTGCTACACTAAGAGTTCAATTGGCTGCCATTTCAAATTTCCATGTGGAAGAAGGTGGGCCCCGTGTTATGGCCCACAGACTTTGTAAAGCCTTTTAAAAGGGTTTTTCATATTAGACCACCAGTCAGATCTCCTACGCCACCTTGGAGTCTAAACTTGTTGTTATCTAAATTAATGTTGCCCCTTGAACCAGCCTCCTCTTTCCCATTAAAATT